>NW_008794595.1:1258504-1277779 GCF_000699145.1 Aptenodytes forsteri | reverse complement strand
TGGAAAATTGCACCTCAAGTATTCGGTGCAACCTTCTGCATGTTAATGCAATTGAAAAAAAAATAAAAATAAGAATATAAAAGTAATGTCTTAAAAACAATACCTATCTGTGGAAGGTTGTCACTGTGAGATTACTTAAAGGATGGACCATTTATCTTACAGAGTGAGTCTGTGTACCATAAATATTAGTTCAATAACTAATACTAGTAATTTTAATCTTTAAGAATGTATTTAAAAAGTGGTCTGGAAATATAAAGGTTGTGGTTTTTTGGTTGGTTGGGTTTTTTAAGCAGTTAGTTAGAGAATACCTATTATTCTTATTGCAAAGGGAAGAGAGATCGGCCTCTTCCAGCTAATGCCATATATAATTTTAATTATCACAGGAGAAAAATGATTACCCTGTTAAATTAAATAAATCTTATGGAACCGATTGCTCTTAATTTTTTTTTTGGTTGGGTTTTGTTTTTGGTTTTGGGTTGGGGTTTTTTTGTTTGTTTGGTTGGTTGGTTGGTTTGTTTTGTTCTTTTAGAATGTAAGGCAGTTCATTCTTTCCTAAACTTTTGGTACACCTGATGGGAAGTTTGGACTTCATGAAGAAAAGATAAAAGACAGTTTGTAATGCTCTTTCAATCTATTTCTAACATGTTTTCCTATGGCAATTAGGTTTATGCAGTGATTCTCAGTCAATTATTCCCCTACATCCCTCAGTACATCCCAACAAACGCAGTGCTGGATAAACTATTGGAAGCTTCATTTGAAGGAGAAGGCCAGAGAAACATGACGTTTTTATCTTCTGTGTGGCAGCACCAGGAATTGGTCAAGCAATAGACACACAACTTTTCACATGCCACAGTACTGCTGCTTCATGACTTAGGGGGGAAAAATAGGGGCTAGAGCAGGGGTTGTGGCTGTTGGAAGGGTTGGGTAACACTCCTGGGGAGAAAAAGACACAAATGAGTAAAAAGCCAGGCTGCATTATGTCCCCTGATCATAATGTCGATTGTGCTATTGTGTATGATCTCTCTATAGGGATCCAGTGGCATTTAAGCTGCACCTGCACATATCTGAGGTGTGTAGTGCTCACAGTACTGGTAAGACTGGGAAGTGCTGGGGCTTTAGAGTTTATTACCTTTACATATAAGATGCTGGTACCAGCCACAAGCATGTGGGACCCTATGTGGGACATAGCAAAGTTGCCAATTGGTGCCTCTTATTTAAAAGGCTGAGCCAAGTGACCTTTCCTTGATTATTCACCCTAAGACAGTGCTGATACTGCTTCTGCTAATTGTAAAAGTAAAATACTGGCCTCCTGCTGCCCAGTACAACCTGTAAATCCTGAGGTAGTGGGAGATGTGGACAACTTGCCAGTTGGCCTTTGAAGTGTGTGGCTGATGGCCAGCTGCTGTGGTTGGCTATTGACACAGGAATACCAAGCAGAACTGTAACCCTGCATCCGACATTTGCCCTTATAAATGTTGCTGTTTCTCCTGAACATCTGCTCAAATAAGTGGGAACTGGGCAGGTCATACCTGTGAAGCTAAAATTCTTGTAAGAACATTTTCTGACTCAAATAATTCAGCTATTTTCCTACTCTGGTTGTACTAACTTAAAGCAACTACATGTTTTACTCTTAATTTAAATCACACTGTTTATTCTCAGTTAATGTTTTTTTATTAGACAAGTCATTAGGCCCAGTTCTTCCTTTTGTATTCCTCTTTGCAAAGTACAAGCCTTAGTAAATAGTATGACTGTGGTGAAGATCAGGCCACTGGCTTGCCTTTAACAAGAATTTGGAAGAGTTGTTTATTTTAAGTGCTTGTCTAAAATGTCAGTCTCTTTGCAGTCTGGAAATCACTTACAGCTGCGAAATCATTTCTCACCTGCTTTTACTCCATGTTTGCCTGCATCTCTTTGCAGTCTGGAAATCACTTACAGCTGCGAAATCATTTCTCACCTGCTTTTACTCCATGTTCTGCCTGCATCCTCCCCTTTCCTGCATCTCTAGGGCCAGCTGCAGGACACCTCTCAGGTTGAACCTACGGGAAACAGTCCCTTCACCTTTCCTTCATTTGGTCTTGCTTTCAGGAGATTTTTTCTTCTCACAGCAGGCAACGGCTACTTAGATGAGGGCTCTGAGTATTTTGAAATGAAATCTGCTTTAATAATGTATTAGTGGATGAAGACCTGCACCAACTAGTACCCCTTTCCAAAAATATCTAGTCTTATGCTCCACAGATTTTTTGAGTGTAATCGTCCTTTATGCAAGACTGCAGTGATAACCCAATCAGGAGTGTTTGAAGCTGAAGTGATTTTAAGCAGGACAGGTGCTTTTATCCACCTGCTCAGTTGTGTAAAAAACAGCAGTGAGATGTGTTGTTGGGAAGTACATGAAACATGCTATTTGATTTTTTTTTTCATAGCTTGGGTGTTAGCTTAGCATGGACAGGGTTTGTCCAGCAGAGATTCTGCACACACTGTGAGAATACCCACCAAAGTGGTGGGGCCATGCTTCATGGGTTTTTTTCTGTAATCACTTCAGTAATTAAGAAAAGTTACACTTTACATCTGTGCAGCCGTTGATGGTTTTCTAGTCCATATGAATGGCTAACAGGGGTTTGCAGCCCTGCTCTGGGAGAGATGTTAGTCACTTCATAAATCACCTGACTGGGAGGAAACCCATTGGTGTTCGTACCAAAGTGAGCAGGGTGAAGAATGTTTTCCTAGCGTCGAACGCAGGTGAGATTGATCGCTAGTGGGAAGGTCCGACAGGACTTGGCCAAATGCCTTCCTGAAAGCTCACGGTTTAAAGGACTTTGCTTCAGGACAGGTCATTTTGACCTTGTTATTTCCAGACTGGTTCCTAAGGTCTGCTTTCTGCTTCCCAGTCAGCTCAGAGGAAACTTCAACGGCCTGGGTCTGGAGGTGCCAGATCCTGCCTGCTGCTGCACATGAAGAAAGGCAGGTTAGATGTCAGCTCCTTGATTGCTTAGGCCCCTGTCCGAAGAAATGATGGGGTCAGTAGTCAGGCTGGCAGCTGTCCGTTTCAAAAGGGCGGCTTTCAAGCTTAAAAAGGAGTCTCCTGGGTTTTCCATCTGCTCTTTACAGCCTATGGAATCCCAATTTCAGCTTCCTAAAGATGATCCCCCCCGACCCGGGAGCCAGTACCTCCAGTATGAAGTACTGCAGGGCTTCACTAGTCAGAATTCCCACTTATTTATTTGTAACTTTTCTATTTACTAAAAAGTGGCTTAGTTTTATTTGAAAAGGAAATTGACTTCTCTCGCTCTTTGTCATTGCCTTGTTAACAAGGAGGAGGAAAAGCTGCCTAATCTCGACATTATGAGAGTTGTTAGAATTGATCCCAAGTGAACTCTGGAGAGCAGAAAGTCAGATCACCTCTTTGTTTTGTTCCAGGGGGTTACCGAAAGGGAATGACAGCCTTCAAGGGACCTATTTCCCACTAGCTGAAAGACTGCATTAAGCAAGCATGTTTAGTGAAGGGTAAAGAGAGTACCAGTGGGAACGAATGTGTGCACCACCATAGCAGGCACGGGGCTCAGAGCAGAGGAGGCAGATGTCTGCTGTGTAGAGCTCTCTAAAGAGGCCACGTGGGCCTTTCTGTGTGTAGTAATTCAGCATTGCAGGCTAGATCCTCTGCGGCATCCTCTGGGGTGCTTTGTAGAGAAATGCTACAGGCGGCCTCTTCTAGCCACTCCTTACCTACCAGGCAGAAGAAGTACCGCTCATTAATCCTGCTTGCTCAACACAGGAGGTGTTGGGAAAGGGAGATTTCTGATGTAGTGATTAGGTTTCTCCATCCAAGCTTGTGTAGAAAGTATCCGAAAAATTTTTGGCATAATGTTTTTTGTGTGAGTTCTTAGCATTGTTTCATTGCTGTTGGTATAAATATGGCTATTGAAAATGCTCCTTCCACTATCTGTATATTTCTCAGTACCACAGGGAAATATTTTATTGATCTCTAAGTTTTCTTTTCCCTTTCTGAGATTTGTCCCATATATATAAATAAAGAACTTTCTGTGAGCCAGTTCCCTTCCATGTGAGAGGGTGCAACATTTCCATGCCGATGAGAATTCAGTATGCAGGGTTAGAGGAGCTGGTAATACAATATAAGATGCAAAACAATAATATCAGACTTTTCATGGATACAAAGAGAACTGCAGTAAGGCTAATTTGGGTCACTGCTATAGACCAAAAAAACCCACCCCTCCTATATTTGTTCCAGAGCAAAATGTAATATATTTGTTTCAACACAGTAGTTTCAGAGTGCAGTCTCACTAGGCAGAGAAATTTCTTACAAGACTGGGAAAGCTGATCTCATATACTTGGGCTCACAGAAAATTAAAAAAGGCAAGTGTTTCCTATGGGGTTTAGTATCCTGCTGAGGCATGCCACCGCTGAACCTTGTGCCCTACTTTGTTTACCTGCATCCTCACAATTCCAGGTGGACCTGGAGGAAAGGAGCCTGCCCGCAAGGAGGTGTACTATGACTCCCAGGAGTCACTGCAGCCTGAATGAACTTTACTTCTTAAGCCAGACAAGGAAAAACTATCTTTTTTCCTCAGTGCCTGAAATTCAAAGGGCAATCAGAAACTCATGCTGTTGGTATTTTGTCTTTACCAGACAATATGTTAGTCATGCTTACAAATGTATAGCATGTGCTTGGCTCTTCAGTGCTACTCCCAGCATCGCAGGGAGAGTTTTTCTGGGAGAGGATCATAAGGCATACACTCTTTCCCCCTTGCTCTTAGGACTATATTGAGCAGGACCTTGGAACAGTGTTCTCTTACTTATCTAAATGAATAGGTATTGTGGATATACAAAGGGAAAGGTGCAGGAAGCCAAGCCAGTTGTTTCTTCAGTGCGGCATTCAGGGACTGCTCCAAAACTTGTTGAAGTCCATCAGAAGATCAATTCTGACTGATTCAGTTGGTTGCATCTTCAAGTGAAAACAGAGAAGATTGAGGTTTTTATTCCATGAGGTTTTCAGATGACTGCTGACAGATCCAAGTCTGACCCGTTCTCCACTGATTTAGCTCTTTTTTGCTCTGTCCTTAGATATCAGGAAGACTAGTCCACTTAAAGCGCTGATGTAGGAAACAGAAGTTTCCATCTGCCAGGACAACAGTGCCTGATGGTGAGAAGAACAGTTTTTTTATACAAGTAGGTTATTTTCAGCAATCTCCAAACTTTAGTACTCTTTTTTTTTTCTTCTTTCTTCCTTTCCTTTTTTTTTTTTTTTTTTTTTCCCATATATGATCCAAAGTACTTCACACACTGGGCATAGTATGCACTCTGTTTTAGTGTCATTCAGAACTTGTTACAAGAAAGTCAGGTAGTTTATCTTACTCAAGGTAATGTCAAGGGAAAGCTATGGAAAGCAGCAGGAAGGAGTTGATAAGACTGATTATTTAAAAAAAAAAAAAGTATCAAGTTCTCTTAAATTCTAAGCATCTCTTACTGCTATTACAGTTATTTAAAATGTTGCTCATAATCATCAATAACTGTTTAACCCTTAAACTGTAGCCATCTTTTCTGCCAAATGGTTTAAAATAATTATGTAGCAGCTTAAATAGTTAAAAACTTTTTTTAAAGCAACCAGCAGTGCCTTTTTCAGGCACAGTCTGTATCTACAACAAAGAGAATACTATGACAGGGAACTTATTCCAAGACAGGATTTTTATCATGTTGGGATATTTCTTACCAGCATTATTTAAAAGCTTTTTAAAAAACTTCTCTCTCACACCTTTGTTCTTTCTGTGCCAGGAAATGTTGTTACATATTTAATACCATATTTTAAATGTTTCATATGTTTATGACATGAAATACATGTACAATATAATCAAGACTCTTCAAATTCTGCTGCACCTATATCACTCCACACAGCAGTCTGGGAGTTTGTGTGAGGAAATGCTTCTGACCACAAATGCTGTAAATTGAGAAATACATTTTAAAACTATTTTTTTTATAGTTTTCATTTCTTTCCATTACAAGACAAAGTCACAGTGTGGGTCTGCTGGGAAGAATGCTGCTTCTTTTACTCTCTCTCTTAAATTTACTTTGTTTATCCTGAAGGTTTTGGACATAACTCTTAGTAGGGCTGCTTGAATTTGAGGAAACTATTAAAAAGGGACATAGTGAGGTCCGCTCATCATCATAAACTGGATCAATACCATTGTTTATTTCTCAAATAAACCACCAAATAACACCAATGGTGGTAACTTCACACCACTGAGACCAGACCTAAACAAGAACTCATAACTGAAACTGAAAGGCTCCTCATCTCTCAACCAGTAATTATTTTCTACTTTTATTTTTATGGACGTGGCATGTCCATCTAGATAGAGAATCCTTAGGTATTTGGTTCCTGCAGGTAATACAGATTAGAATTTTCTTTCATCTCAAGGTTTTTGGGCATGGATGAGAGCAAAGCAATGATGGTTTTTGTAGCAATTAAATTTTTATTGTAGTGTGTATGTGGTAGTGGGGATAAAAGGAAAATTACCTGATGGAACACTTGATTTACTTTATGACTTTTAAATTAAAACATTGCAGGTAGTCTTCCTTCATAAAGATTGATCTGTTCAAAGGTATTTCTTTTGGTTGGTTGGTTGGGTTTTTTGTTTGGGTTTGTTGTTTTTTTTGTTTTGTTTTGTTTTGGTTTGGTTTTTTTCAGTGAGAGCTTTCAGTAAGAAAATAAAACTTTTTTCTTTTCTTCTAACATTTCTCTAGATCATTCATGGGATATTCTAGAGTGCAAATCACTGATCACCAGCTTTACATGGATCTCCTGATGTACGTTGGCAATGGCTCATCAACTATTCCTCACTCTAAATGAATGAATCGTAGAACTTAAAGCACTCAGTCCTGATGTAAGGCAAAGTGGCTTTGAGCAAAACCTGAAACATTTACTGGGATTTGCAGAGTAGAGAGAGGAAAAAATTAAGTTTTTAACAGGGTTTTTTTGGTCTGTTTTTTTTTTCATTAGACGATGCTGTAATTACCAATATTTCAACTTGTGGTTTTCACCATAACAGCAGGGACAGATTCTTCAAAGTCTTCATAAACCAGTGTAGCATACTTTGCAATACTGAACACTAACTAACTCTTCTCATAAGTGTCAGTGTACTGTATGTTATAATATAAAGACTGTAACATTTCAATTTCCATCCCCTTTCTGTTGTTGCTTGTTTACTTTGGTTTCATCATATAAATATTTGTGTGCATACTGGTTTATTGTGTTGCTCTAAACACATGTGAATCTATTTACCAATGTGTTTAATTTGAGTTTAGTGTTACATGGTTTTTAATCACGCCTCAAGTCACTTTTAATGATTACAAGAAAAGTAGTTCTGGAACACATACTTCTCGGACTATAAGGATGCACTGTTCCCAGTAATAGTTGAAATTATTTAATTTATTAGCAAATGAATGTTGTGCAAATACTTTTGGATGGGATCCCAATGTTAATTAACAGAAAGAAAAGTCAAGAGGTTAAAAATTAAACTTGGATTCTATTAGGTTTTGTGGGGTTTTTAATATATCTTAGCAAGTCATACATCTTCTCCTCCCCAAAAACACACCCCAAGTATGTATATTGCATCTTTTATTTTGAGTTGTCTGAAAATTATATTTCATGTATATTGATTTCTTAGTACTAGTCTTGCAGTTACAGTGTTTGTTTTATTTTCCAAAAAGTTACAAGGGCTGGAAAAGTGCCAGTGTAGGAGTTCTAGAAATGCAATGACTTCTGTCCTTTGGGGCAGCAGAGATAATGACAGTAAAATTTTATTAGAGTACTTTTTCAGTCAATTTTTGCATTTACCATTGAAGGACTGCTTACAGGGATGAAAAATTGGTTGAATCATCTAACCTACATATTTTTGATATCATTACTAGATTTCAGGTAAGATATAAAATATTTTGGTGCTTACAGTAGTGTGAATTCTTGAACTAATATTTTTATCCAGGGCATCAAAAATTAAGTGCTGCGCAATTACAACCACCATTGATTTAAGTGGTGCTGAAAGAAAGTAGTACCTGTGAAAAAAAAATAAGCCACTTAGGTGCACAAATAGAGATTCAGGTGCAAAATATATTCTGGTTAATTTAATGTTGTGTAGTTTTTGTAGTTTGGACTGAAACAGATATTGAACGATCAGCTATATACATAAAATTACTAAGTATTTTGCTTCACATGACAGTCAGGAAAAGACATAGGAAGCTACTTCTTTCCTCTAAAATAATTCTTAATTTATTAAACCATTCTCATTTCCTCATCAGTTGAAGGAAACTTACTAAAACAGTGGGAATGCGTGAGCCAGTGAACCAAAGAAGAAAAAAGAAAAAAATTAATATCTGGAATAATTGCAGCTAGTAGCACATGTAATACTAATTCTGGTTTGTGATGTTTCCAGTTTCTTACATGTGATTCCATTGGTATGTCACTTCCATCACCGTGCTCTTATGTAGTGTGATTCAACATTGTTATCATCCAGTGTTTCATTGTTTATTGTGTGGAATTTATTTAGCTGTTCATGCTGCTGTCTGATTTTCTGTGTTTCCTTTCAAGTGATTCCTTCCCTTCTGTTACATGAGGTGGATTTGCAAGTCATCCTTTACCTGTGTAGGCTACAAGTTGGCTGAAATGCTTGATGTTGACATCTTGTTTTTTTCCTATGTCAACTTCCTCTTGATTCTGCTGGAGCAATATCTGAGAGCCCAAGTTACATTTGAATGTGTAAACAGGTAGATATGTATTCCACAAACGGACTGTGTTATACATTCTTCTAAGATATTCATACTATACATTGTTTTCATGCTAATTTTTACAGTTTGTGATTTTATATGCTTGTCATTTTGCAAAATATTACAATCACTGACTTTCATAGAAGCCTCAGAACAGTTGCTCTGTGCTAGTTTCCTGTCTGTGACAGTGGCCAGTAGCAAATACTTCACAAGTAAAAGAGAAATGGTGAGTATGGAGTGATATCTTTCTAGTTCCACCAGTTAGTCCCCTAGGGACCTCCTGGGTCAGTCTTTGCATCCTACCTAGAGTGTTTATAGCTCTGGACAGACCCCTTTTCCATGAATTAGTACTTTTTTAGCCCATTTATTACCTCTGCCTTCAAAATATTCTGAGGCAGTGATTTCTGCCTTTTAATGACACATTGCATTAAAAAATATTTCGTTTGCTTTAAATCTCATTTCTCCTAGTTTTCATCAGCTGTTTTCTCATTCTTTTAGTATGAGAGTTAATTGCTCCCTATATGCTTTCTCCAAACAGTTCATGATTTTATAGGCCTTTCTCATATTTTACCTCAGATCTCTATTTTCCCAAATTAAGTTTACCTATATAAAGGCTGTTCCTTGATTTTGAGGGTTCTTATTATCTCTCTCTCTCTCCTTTCTATTTCTACCTTCTCCTTTACAAGATTAAATTATAAATATTATGCAGTCAATAAGAAACAAAGGAATTCAATGGCAGTTTTTATAAAGAAGTTGTCATGATGCGTTTGGAGTTTTCTGTTATGTAAAACGATAAAGTAAAGAAGTTGTCATGATGCGTTTGGAGTTTTCTGTTATGGAAAATTTCTCTCTGATTCTAATGTAATTTCTAGCTTCAAAACCCCACTATATCCTTCTTTACTGGGCTACCTCTGGCCATTACCACATTCTGTCTAAGTAGACTGCTTGTCAGGTCAGGCATCAAACTCCCTCCAAGATACCCATGCATGCAGAGCACCTCTGAAGTGTTTTCTTTGTAGGTGATCTCATTCCAATTTTGTTTGTACTCTTCAGGGTAGGCTGTAAACTAAACCAAATGAAAAAAAGAAAAAAACAACAGGTCTGATTCTTTTCTCATTCAGCACATGTGGATCTTGAACTGGGGATAACTAGTGTTATACTGAAGCTCTTCTTCTGTAAAACAAGTATTAGTGACAGATTTGAAAATATTGTTGGTCAACAATGTTTTTTACATTTGGTGTTATGGATATACAACCTTTTGCTTGTGAGTTTGATGTAGAACTGGGTATCTAAGGAAGAGAGCTGTGTTTAATTGTCTAATATGTATTGAAAGCTGTGATTTACAACATCTGAACATCTGGCCTAAAACATGGTTTTGGGGGTTTCTGTAAATAAAAGACAACTGGATGATAGTACAACTTCTTTTTTTCTTCTCCCTTGATTGTCATAAATATTAATTTTAGATGCATTCACTCTGATGTACTTTTGCATTATTATTGACATAAAATGTCATCTGTGATACTTTTTTTTTATTTTTCCATATCAGAAACAGTAGTGAGAACAGTGTTTTCCCTACACTATTTAAAAAACTACTAATGCTTTTAAAAAAAAAATACTTAAAATATGCAACTTTTAAATGGTAGAACAAGATGAAGAATTTTTACAGAGCTGTTCAGAAGCAGGAGTGGCCTTTTGTAATTGTTCACACCAAGGCATTTGGCTTTGCAATATCATTGCTTACCACTGTCATAGAAAACATTAGATATGATTAGCTGCAGGTATCCATGCCAGATGATATCCTAGTAAAGTCCTTTATATATTTCATCTTATAATTGTATTTGCAAGTTAATGTTTGAAGTGTCAGTCTTTGTAAAATTAGCTCATCTTGTTATGATTTAGAGCTTTGATGTGAGTGAAAGGTTTCAATTGCAATGCACAGTCACATCTGAGAGTAAACTGCATAGACAAAGAGACTTACAAGACTAGTAAATCAAATACTCTGAACTGTCTATGTGGATTACGAGGTACTATTTGCATAACTTTGAAGTATTTATACTGATGAAATTACAATAATTAAAATCATTGCTGTGTCAATTGCTAGATGCCACAAGGCATAGCAATTACTAGCATGCAAATCAGACTTTGTGTAAGCATTTTAAAGAATAATTACCTTATTTGATTCAGATGTGCCTGAAAGGCATTAAGAATCATTTGAGCTATTTTGCCTTCAACAATTTTTAGGTCTCAGATAATATTGTTTTTATTATTATTGTTGACGATAATACCTTTGTGTGGGCATATGTCTATATGTTTCTGGTTTAGGTTTAAAGTGACTAGTGGTAGTAAAACTTGCCAAAGCCGTTAGGAAGGATTTATTTTATATTAGTTTGTTCTGAATCTCTGTCTACAAATTATTTTATTTTGCATAAGAACCAATACAAGCATGCAGTCTCTTAGTTTTTTGTTACAGCTTGTTAAGTCCTGTATTATGGCAGTAGTATATAAATTATTTCTTTAAAAAAAAAAAACTTTTTTTTTTTCTTTGGATTTATAACAGACAATTTGGGTTTCCACAACATGAATTTGAAATACATAACCTGAAGAAAAATAGACTGTAAAGAGCTGCTCACTCACATCACTGCAGATAAATATTTCCAGGAAATGTAATGCTGCTAATAAAATTAATTCAAACTTACCCAAATTTCAGAGCCATTTCTTCTTACAAATTCTGGGTGATGAAGATGTAGTCTGCAGTGAACAGTAGTGGATGTATGACAGATGGGTTCTCTGGGAAAACAAATGGCAGAGAGTGAAAGAGGGGCTCCTTCTGAGACAAAGCCCATAGCAGCAGTGCAAAGTCAACTCAAGAAGCACTGCCAAATCATTCAGACCTTAGGTTTAATCAGTGCCATGACTTTTCCTGGAAAAAGCCTGCCTGCAAGTGCATATCCCCAAGTACATGATATGCCCTGATATATGGTGGTTTCTGATATGAAAATCAGGAAGGAAGAATGTTATCCTCCTTCCTGGCTTTGTTTTCCAGGTAATCTCAATCCCCATGTACAGTGCAGTACCTGTTGCTGCTAAAACCCCTAATTGTTTAGCTAACAATAGCTAAGAATTTGGCATATGTGCAGAGGCATATAAGAGGATGGACTATTGTTCATTACTTTTATCCTGAAATTTGCAAGGATTAGGTGGAATAATCATTTCAAGGAATGAAATCTGCTGTATGAAGAAATACCTACACTATCACAGCATCATGTTTGTTGACACAAATAATCTTTAAAACATCTAACCTTTTCCCTGACGATAAAGGCACAAATAATTAGGGGAGGGGGGAAAGGTAAGTCAATTTCCTAAGTGTGATATGAGCCCCAACACATGATGCCATTACAGCGGAGAGTTGAGGAATATCGAGTGCCATAAAGAATCCACCTTAGCTACTCCACTTCTGTCTTTGTGTGGCAGTGTTGTTTATTTTCCCACTCTCATCTCTTGCAAAAGTTTCAGTCGTGCTCCTCAGCACTTTGTTGTCAGTAGAATATACACTGTCCTCTCACTGAGAAGAGGTTTGTGATCCCTATGAACCTCCAGAACCATGTGAACTTTTCAGAGGCACCAACTTCAGAGCTCAGCTTCTTTAGTGATGGATGAAGAGAAGCCTCTGCGTTCTGATGGTCCTCCTTACCTCTGTAAATAATTGCAACCATAGGACCTGGCCATCTGCAGGACATGTTTCTGGGGACCCTGTAACTTCTGTCTGGATTGCTAGGGCAGGCTAGGAGATTAAGTGTTCTGTCAGGAACAACCTGACTCCATGGCTTGGATGACTGACAATTAGAGCACCTAACTATGGAGGAGGACATACCTTCCACTTGATACTCTGTTCTCCAGCACGTTTGTGACACTCCAGGCTATGGGACAGCTGGATCTTTTCCTTGACACTCTTCAATATTAAGGAAAGATCATTCTTCGCTGTAGGGTCCTTAGGAAGAAATACCCTTATAGCTTTTTTTTATTATTATTATTCCCCACTAATACCCCTGTGTAAGAAAAATTCATATCTAGCCTGTAACCTGAATAATATGAAAAGGAAGTATTATTTTATGAACACTTTAAATTGCACTTATCTTCATTAAGCTCCACCAAACTCCAGGGAGACAATCAAATTCCAGCATATATTTCAGTTTGTAAACAATCATTAAAATCCTCTGTTCAAAAAGACTCTATTTTTCTCCGTCTTTCCTGCATTATCTTTTATGCATAGCTTTATTATAGAAACTTCTGAATAGAAAGCAAAAACCCTGTAGTTAATACTTATTAAATCAACTAACCTTGCTTCTTTTCCACTTGTGCCACAAATTTGTTGTTATTGCAACTACCCAGCATGCTTTACACTGGTTAGCTATGAAGTGGCGGACAGTACTGTGTTAATTTTTTGCCTAATTAACAGCATAGTTCCCGACCAGTTTTGAGGCACAAGGTCTGGATTTCAGCCTTATGCGTATCTGTGTTCAAATATCACCCACTGTTTAGTGAGCCCAAGCTTAGGCTTAAAGACTATGGACAACTGACCCTTGTGAAGTGATTGTTCTAAGGCTGGGAGCCACTCCCTGCTGAAACATGTTTCATATTTCCTCACTTTTTAAAGCATCACTGTTCCCTTTTTTTGTCTTATAATTCTGAAGTTGCGTAGTTTTGTTTGAGGATTTTTTTCCTGCTTCATATTTAAACTGCCTTTGACTGGTTTTGGAGGCATCTTTTAATTGTGGTGATTTTTTAAATGTTTATACCCGAATACACCCAGATATACCTATACATGTGCTACTCCATTTATTTTTTACAAAGGCAGTTCTTTCACCTTCCAGCTCCACTTCCCTCCCATATGAGCCTAGTGCCATCATCATTCATCATGTTCACATAATGGGTTGGAAGAAGAGGTATACTTGCTCTCCTTAAATGAACTGCTACTGTTATTACAGAGGTGTGATTGCTGCCGATGTAATGTATTGTAACCATCCAATGTGAAATGCATTTTGTGATGGCTAATAAGTACATTAACAGCCTTTATGTTTGCATTATTAGGATTTAGTTAGAAACCTACTACTTTCAGAAGAGACAATCACCTACACCAAATCATCTCCAGTCTGACCCTTATGTGCAAGGGCATGAGTATAACTCATCCTAGTTTTTCCTCTATCAGGATCATGAATGGTCATGCTTTAGCTGTCATTAACATAGCTTGAACTGGCTACTGAAAGTGGCCAGCATCAGCAGCAATTGTCACACTGCAACTCTAATTTTCCTTATGGTTTTTAACTTCTGGCTACTGTTCATCTAAGCCACCACTGCATCCATGAAGACCATTTGTAGTCTGCATCCCTTTCCAGTTCCCTTTTTGGGTTTTTGGCTTTTGAAACCCAAAAAAAAAAAAAAAAAAAAAAAAAGAGTCTATATCTTTTTCATGGACATTTGGAGCTCTTCTCCCTGGTTCTTACTCCTTCGTTTATGTTCTGTTTCATTCTTATTGGGAGATTTCAGTGGAGGTGTTGTTTCAGTGGAGGTGTTGAATCCTCTCAGACATCTGGTTGTTTCATTTGGTTTGCTCATCAGGAGAGGTGTTCTTTAGAAAATTCAGGCTCTTTTTGATGCTTAAAGAGAAGTTATCATGTGTATTGAGATCCTTTGGTAATCTTACTCCCTATTCATTATTTAATTTCAGGGAAAATACCAGACAGATTTTTTTTTTTTTTTTAAACAATTAACATTAGTTCTTGTGTTTTCCCAAACAAAAAATATTAGAATGAACAGTAGCTCTTTAATTATTACTGATGTACATTATCTATGGTCCCAGTGTTACTGAGACTTCTTATCTACTCAGAGAAAACAAATTAAAAGGAAAACTGTGAAAATCAGTAGAGGTCTAGTCCTTATACAAACAATATACTTATTATTCATTTGCTAATGCACTTGGTATGCAGTATTTGGATCCACCTAAAAGGAGGATATAAGGCTGGATGAACTGGTACAGTCATGAAACCTTAAAACAGAAAGCATTGCAGATGATCATTTATTGGTCAAGAGGTCCAAGCAAAGGCCTGTATAAGGTCTTGCATTGCATTGCTGAGTGCTACATGGCATGGACACAGGTAAATCTTGAAGTCTGAGGGCAAAAATGTTTTTGTCTTATTGGTATTTTGTTAAACCTTGTGGCAGAGGAAAGAGAAGAGAGGAAAGGGAGGGAGGGGTTGTTGGTTGCTGTCCAGTTGGCTGCAAATGTCCCTCCTCAGCTCCTCCTCCTGCTCCAACTTTTGATCTCTGGTATTTTAGCTAGGGCTGAGGCAACCTATTTGAAACCATAGATTAGCATAAGCAGGTCAAAAATGGGGCAAAATGTATAATTCCCTGTGGTGGTTTTTCCTCTGTTGTTTCAGAGATGTTATGTTGGCTAGAAACTGGATCAGCCTATCTGAAATCACAGAGATGGGGCATTACTAAGAACAGTGGTTATCTGGCCGTGTGCTTTGAGGAGTCCCTCCCTCAAAACAGAAAATATGTGAAAGCACTCTGGATCTTGAATTTGGTTGTATGACTATGTTTACCTTGATGGAATATATCTTGAGTGAGCAAATGATGAGATTTGGTCAACCTCATAGCTAAAATGAATTACAAATGCTCTATAAAGTTAGTAAGTCTGGCTGGTGTGGCTGCATTAAATCTTTTATGTTTTGCTCTCCAAACAATAAAAAAAGATGAATCAAATTATAAGAATGGGTTGATCCAACTTTACCCAGTCTAACTGTTTGGGATATGTTTTGAAATGTATTGATCTTGGGGGTTGCCTTTGAAACTGATGAAATCTATGGTTGCTGTCTCTCTCTCTGATTTGAGGCAACTTTTGAACATTTTCTTTATTCTTAAAGTTGAGTATCAGGAACTTTGTTGCAAAGAGAATGTAAAAAATACAGGCAAATGAGGACTGCTTAACATATGGCAATCTCCAAAAGCTTGTATCATGCCATTCCAGCAGTTCCTCTGTTGCTTCTGTCATTTCATGAGACTTTTTTATGGTGGTTTTTTTTTTTTTTATTTTGGGCCCCCACTACCCCATATTCTTTCTGTTACATTAACTGTGTATTCCCTTTGAAATCTTAATACTGCCAGTTCAGTTTTGCTGAATTTGGGGGAAGAGAAGAAGCTTTTAATTAGCAGTTTTAGTTTCACTGGAGCTAAAGAAAGACGTCATGTCAGCATAAATTAAACTTCACGAAAAAAATTAAGAAGGTTATTCCTTGGAGATTTTGGAAGAATTCTAGGCATCAGGGAAGAAAGGCTTTCATTGTTTTTCTGTTTTTTTCCTACCTATGTTTTCAGGTTTTAGTTACAATACTCTCACTGACTTAAGCTATGTTAAGTATACGAATACATTGTGGTGAACCATTCTCAAATGCTGGGGCCTAACCAAAGAGTCAGTGGGGCCCTACTGTTTCCCTCAGATCAGAAGATAAAGATATGTTGCCATCGTTCTGTAGGAATCTAGCTAAAGAGAGGTAGAAATTGTATGTATGACATAGCCAGGATTATTATTACTTATTATTTATTTTTTTATTATTATTACTATTATTACTATTACTATTATTATTATTTACATGAAAGAACTTCCCATTGTCATAAGTAACTACTGACTTACTGGTGGGGTTTTTTTTGTTTTGTTTTGTTTTGTTTTGTTTTGTTTTTTTAATTTCCTTAAATAAAGAAAATACACACAGGAAACTTCTGCAAGCTCAGAGTGCAAAGAGTAAAAGTCCCACTACTTCTCATTACATTTAAATGGAAAAATGGCTCGAACCCAGCTGTTTCGCCACTGGATTGCTGAAGGTTTCTGTAGTTCATACAGCTGATTGTTGTATTTGGCCCCTTTGCAAATACATTGAGTTTCATAAGTGGCTAAAACTGGCTCTACTCCCTTATGTAGTGCACACAGTAGCTGGAGGGATTGTTCTTCTCAGAAAATTGTGAGTGTTGGCTCTAACCCCTTTTTAAAAATATGTGGAACAGAAGGATTTACACCTCTTAATTAGAACTTTTCTCCCTTTAAGCTAAAAAGTCTACATTTCTTCTGAGTGTGTTGGGTTTTAAAATGGGATACCCAGGAACCGCATGAAAATTGACAGACAGCAGGAGAAGAGGTGATGAATACAAGTTAAGATAAATACAAGACTTTATGCTATGACTAGAAATACTCCTATAAAACTATGTATCAGATGAAAAAGTTGAGAGCTGGCAGGTAAAGTATAGTGAAAAGCTGTATTTATTCATTTACTAGACCTACAGCATAGAGTATTAGCCTGAGGTGACCACTTATCCTGGAAACTTAAGAACAAGATCTGAATTAACAATGTAGCTAAAACTCATAAAATTAAGCAAATATTTCCTCAAACAGAAACATTTCCAGCTCATGTGTGGAATGGATGTTGCCATTGTCCATCCTGTGAATGGGAAAAAAAATTAAAAACTCACAGCAGCTTGCATATAATTCTCCTTAAGGTATTCCAGTGGTACAATATTCAAGAATAATTTTAGGAAAAGCTGACCAGAAATAAAAATTATTTTTAGAATAAATTTTTAGAAAAGCAGTCATCTTGACCAATGTAGAGGTTTCCTTCCTTTTCTTTTGTATCATAGTATTACAAACACCATGTTTACTGCTGTCTCTTAATAGCCAAGTTGCTCAGAAAAGTGCCTCTGAAGTGTACACTCTGTATGAATATATCCACGATTTTTTCTGTGGATACAGACTTCCTTCATCATAACATGATGTTTATATTACTTTACTTATGCATCACTTTAAATTTGTAGTTTAAGTCAGTGTCTGTTGTATTAAACATTGGAATTGCACACAATCACGTAGTCCTCTATCCATCAGTTTACAGTAGAAGATATTACATAAAATGCGAGAGGATAGGAAGATAGGAAATCTCAAACCTCTTCCACTATTTGTGCAAATAAAAATGATATAGTTTTTCTGGAACTTGGTTGGGATCATACAGCTTTTTCTAGGAAATGTCATGAGAATCTCAGTGAATAGTAGAGTGTATGAAGGAATCCACTTTCCATGACAATGTGGGTAAGAAATGTGGGGAAGGACACTGAAAGACCCTCACTAGCAGCCGAGTCCATCATGCGGTTTTTCCTGTGCTCCCTGGCAGACAAGACAGGGGAAATGAGAAAGTTCCACATATTTTGTGGAACCTGTGTAACCATCCTGATTACAGCAAAGAGATTAGACCTGATGCGTTTTCCTCTCTACATAGATCTGGCTTAAGGGAAAGCTGTTGGTGTGGTACCATCTCTAACAAAGAATGGAAATACAGTTAAGAGCCGAGTTTTGGCTATGAGTAGGCTATTCTTTTACAGTGAGATCTCCAGATGGACTAGGTTTTGATTTGAGGGAATTGAAAGAGAAATTAGTATAAAATGTTGTAGAGCATTACTGTTAATATGTTAAAGTGCTATGTGAAGATGAAACCACTGAGAGAAAGCATGAAAATATTTATATCCAATTGTTTTTAGCAAAACATCTGAAATACTGCTGCAAGGAATGTTACAAATTTAGGTAAGATATGGGAATTAATGCAAAAATAATTTAAGATTAAAGAGTCAGTTTAAAGGAAAACAACCCCATATGAAAAGGGTGCTAGAAGGGTGCACTGAAGCTATTACTTGGATTTTTCAGGGGCTTGTCTGATTTTAGTAAATATTTTGTTATATGCCTGCAAAAAATAGTGTGCTAAGGAATTTTGTGGGTTACTGAATGTTGGCTGGCCATGCCAAAGGATAGGCACAGAATATCATGAAGAACTGCATGATACTAACACTGCAAGTAGTAGAAGCAGGATTAAATTTATGAAGTACTAAGTACAAAATCATGCACATAAGGATGAAAGCAAAATTATAAACTGAGTTACTAAGCAATGAGAGTGGGAGAGAGAGAGACTGGATGTGGAAATTGAACACCAGATGACAGCAACCTTCCAAATTGTGAAAAAGGCATATAAAATGTGCCAGGTGTTGTATTTTCAATAAAGGAAAACTAATTTTTACAAAATAATTAAAAAAGAAAGAAAAGTGTCTTTTGTAAGGGAGAGGTCTTCAGAGAAATCAACATATACATGTACCCTGTTATCATGATGACCTAAAGCCTTAATTGTTCTGAATGGCATATTTGTGTTAGGCAACAGAGAGAGGGCTTAAAGTGTGCTGTGAAACCTCCTCCACTGATTCACTGATGTCAATATCACTTCTGGATTTATGTTAATTCCAATCACAAATATTTTGAACAGCAAGATTAAAAATAGACTTCTAATTATCAGAGGAGTAAAAGCTTTTAGGGGAAAAAAGAGAAGAGACGAAAAGAGAAGAGACAAAAAGAGAAGAGATGAGAAGAGACGGAAAGAGAAGAGAAGAGACGAAAGAGAAGAGAAGAGAAGAGAAGAGAAGAGAAGA
>NW_008794595.1:1249757-1257660 GCF_000699145.1 Aptenodytes forsteri | reverse complement strand
AAGGAAGGAAGGAAGGAAGGAAAGAAAAAGAAAGAGAAAAAGAAACAAGAGAAAAGAAAGAAAGAGAAAGAAAGAGAGAAATTACAGATTCTAAAATGGAAGCAGATCAGTTTACAGAAAGAATTGCATGAGCTGTGCACCTTTGGTAGGCAGTCTGCATAACTAGATGGTTTCTGTGGTATTATTTTCCATTAAAAGTCTGGTGATATACTAATCAACAAGAAAATTTGAGGTACTGAAAAAAATGGGAGAAGGAACCTTTTTTCAGTGTGAAGTCTTGTTAAGTAGGAATTTTACATGCCACTTTTATGCTGCCCTATCAAATCTGGGATGAATACAAATATATGTTGTCTTTCTGCAGTGACTTTTTTGACATTCAAATGCAAAAATTGTCTCTACATTCTTGACAATTATAGTTAATTGTCAAAAGAAGAGAAGAAGGTTAAAGAGGTAATAGATTCCAAGGGGTCAATTTCTGCTATATGTTATGTTTGCATGTTAGTTTGATTTACTGATTTCTATAGAAGCCAAAAAGAATGCATTACTGCATTCCTGCATTATGTTCTACACTGAGCATAATTTGGCTCAAAATGTACGCAACTGCAAATCTAACTTTTTATTTAAATAGCTAAATAAAACTTTTTTTTTTAATATTCAGAGCTTTTGCTTTTGTATTCTGCTGATAATCTGTGAGATTTACAATTTTAGGAATTCTATCCCCTTAGCTCAGCAGTTACGCATGATTAGAAGCCTAATCTCTTTGTTCTAAGAAAGGCTCTTTCTCCTCTTCCTTTTTCAGTCTGTACCCATCTGTAGTAGCAGTTATTTCTACATCCTTTCTCAGAAGATAATGCTTACAGAAAACGTAAATGGCAGAATTAATAGAATTAAAATTATATTTACCAAAAATGGTATGAAAAGAGAAAAAAGAGTTTGTATGGCATGACATGTGCTATGGGGATAACTTGTCTGTCTGTAGAAATTTATACTATGGGTTAGATTTTCTTTCTCAAATGTGGGCATGCAGTAATCTGAACATTACTCTTGGGAGGAAAAAATCAGGAAGAGAAAGCTAATTCCTAAGAAGAGAAGAAACATCAAATATATGTAACCTGAATCCCTCTAAGAGAAATGGAAATGGAAAATTTACTTTATTCATTTACTTTTTGTAATTTTAATTTTATTTGCTTGCTTAGTATAGATTGAGGGCAGCTAGAAAGACCAAAGGCTGTATCAGCAAAGAGAATGTCATTCTTCAAACTCTAGGAGAAAGAAATACAAATTTTGTTGGAAAAGATTGTGATTTTCTTTGGCAAGTATTTTGATGAACAGTTTGCATAATGTACTTGGTACTCCTTGAGCATCTAGTCTTACTATTTTTCCTGCTTTACATGCTAGATTGTATCGATTGATTGAATATTGAAGGCCTTTAAGCATTTTAATCTTTTATAAAGGGAGAGTAGAGATGTTTGATTTTCCTCCACTGAACTGATGAAGATAGACTTAAAAGCCGATTTTATACTTCACAGCTTAGTCTGGATCCCTTTTTGCTAGACAAGTGCCCTGTGGTTGTCTATGTAAATAGCTACTGGTTAAAATGTCCACAGGTGTGGCTAAATAATCTATAGTATAGTTCCTTCCTTTTTAGGGTTCTGGTACATAGCACAAGTGAGTTTCTTGGCAGTGCATAATAGTAAAGGTCAGTCAAAACCAAATCTAGAGCTGAAAAGGAATAATACAAAAGCTGAAAATCAAAAGAAAGGAATAGTAGCCTGGTAAATAAGCTTGGTTCTGTCATGAAGTGAAAGTTTATGAAGAAGCTCTTTGTTGCTGCTGTTTAACAGCATTGAGCTATATAATACGAGCAAAAAAACGCCAAAGTATCTTGAGAAATGGGGTTCAGCCACTGTTCTAGATTGGAGTCAGTTCAGCCTACTTGTAAAGTGTAACACTCTGAAGATCCCAGCACTTGGTGAAGACAAGTCCTTAAACCTGTAACTGTGTGGTAACGTGAAGACAAGTCCTTAAACCTGTAACTGTAACTTAAACCTGTAAACCTGTAGGCTGCTACAACTTGCTGATTAACAGGAGGAAAGGGCACAAACTGTTCTTATTTGCACATTCATTTCATTTCTTTCCCGTCTCCACATAGAGTTTTAATTACAATAACCTGAAGTTTTTTATATAGGAGTAATAGAATATTATTCTTGTTTCTGATACAAAGTCAAAAGAACTGGATATGCAGTAACATAAATGAAGATTTGTCATAAACAAAAGCTTGAAACCTCTACAGGTGTTGAGCTGAAACCCATCATGTAAAGGGGAGGCAGGGACTATGTTCCTTATATGGCAACTGGGGACTATATCCTGTATGGTAATATGCTGGGAATATTGGTATTATATGATGGGAATATGATAGCATAGGTATAGCCTTGCAACTAATGGTTGTAACACAGAGAATGATTTACAGATTAAGGATTATGTTTAGAATAGCATAGCAACACGCTTAATGGAAGTTGGAAAGAGCCTTCATTGTGACTTCCTGCTTTCAGGCATTTTTGCAACTAGTAAACAGTGACCAGCATATGCCAAACTGCAAACAGTAGAAGAAAGAGATGTCCGCATCTCATATATGAATGGATATTTATACTATCCAGCAAGAACACTAGGGTAGATGACTAATATTGAAAATACGAAAGATAGGTGCATTTTATTAAAATTGTAAATGTATATATTTTATTATTTTAGCTATGCTTTCACATCTGTTATGCTAGGACTGTCCACAGGACACCCCTGGTCCTGGTTTGACCTGAGCGTCCTTTCTGCTTGGTCCCCAAATTGCTCTCCAGCCATTTTTAACATAATGTTCATTTGCTACCCAGCTACTGGGTATATTGTTATGATATAACTTGTCTACTTCACAGGAAGTTGGATATTTCTGCTTTATATATAAATTCAGTGTTTACAGGAGGAAAACATTTGACTTCCAAAGATCACTAGGAAAGTTTTGATGTTTTTTTTTACCCGTGTTTGGACATGAGGGCTTGAAGCCAACTTTCTTTGATTCCTGGAGGAACTCATGGACATTTCAGCTTAGTCACTGCTGTTGCCAACAGCCTCTGGCAGATGTATTACACTCCCTAAAGCTCAACTAATGAACCTTAGGTTTGTTGTTATGGAAAGACATGAATTAAATGTACCATTCTGGCAAAAAGAGTTCAAATTGAGAAGAAATCTGTATTTTGATGAGAAGCAAATAGGTCTAATCTTCACAAATAAAATATTCTTGTGTTGGAAACTTCTGTAAGATGAAGAATCTCTGTTCAGTTCAGAAAAACAATGGTCCAAAATGACGTGGCTGCTATGGTAAGAACTGTCAAAGCTACAAAACTTTTAAAATTGCTCCTCACCCTGTTCAACTAAAGCAGTGACTGGATCACATTCAGAAACTGAAGAATTCTTTTTTTGAAAGAATTTAAGGTTTTAACTTTCTTGTGTCATTGTGATGAATAAAGGTTTTCCAACAGTCTCCTTCTCTGATTTATAAGTGTGTGTGTGCATGTGTGTGGTGTCATGTTTGATGTTAAGGATTAATGATGGGATGCAGGAGATTTAGGCTCAAGTTTCCATCCAGAAAACCACTGGATACTGTACACTATAGGGCCTTTTAGATTTCATGTTCTGCATTAGCCTGAAAACCCCTACCAAAGGTTTTGTCACTGGTTTCCTAGTAGCTGTACTTGATATGGAGAACTCTCTCAGCATTTGGGCGTTGCAGTCCATCTCTGCTCAACAAGAGTTTGTGATCTAAAGTATTATTCTGAACATAAGCTTGAAGATGTCTTTGCACAACATTATTGATCATGATCTTTTTTGGCTTATTAAATAATATCACAAACAGCTGTTGAAACACTTAATCTGGGAAAGTATATCTGTGCAACTTTTGTCAGGTAGTTCCCTATTGAGAAGTGTAGAATATTATGCTTAATATGACCCCTTCTTCAGCTAAGCTGATCCAAATTAGGAGGGCCTGTGGGCTTCATCAGAGATACTGAGGCTTACTTGCATGAAGGACTCTTTGTTATAGTTAGGATATGACAAAGGCTCCACGTACATGTGAGAGGAAGCCATTTCTTTGTGGCTGTTCTACTCCTGTCTGAAAAGTCAAGACTTAATAAAGCATAAAAAGCTAATCTTCCTGAGTGAAAAATGGTGCTTGTGTTATATATTTATATATAGAAAAGCAGAGGATTTTAAAGCCATTTACAGATCTGTCAACTTCTCTGATTACAGTTGGGTCTTCTGATTACAGTTGGATCTAATTTATTGTAAATTTGATTAAGCACTATACCTTTAAAGTTGTACATAAATGTTGTATAAATATGTAATGCTTCTAATGTTAGCAAAACCTGTCCAATGTCATACACTGCGTACTTTAAAATAAATTTAATTCTCTCAGGTCAACTTTTTATGTATTTTCCTGTATCAAGGAACAAGTTCTTATTCTTTCAAATGAAATATTTGTGACTATATAATGATATTTGCTCCCTAGGTCCATGATTGGTTTTGTACTCACATTTAAGCTTATAGCAGCTTTTAGACTATTTTCAGTAAGACATGTGCATTCAATTAGCTTCAAAAGGCTACCATAAAAGCAATAACTGAAGAAATGTAGTTTAAATATATCTGGTATGTTTTTCTGTTACAGCAAGTAGAACAGTATCACAAGAAGTTTCTGAGATTTCATTTCAAGTTTTAAGTTTCTTTGAGCATAGAAAAGAGATTGTTGAGAGTTCACGATAGCAGTGATGGGTAGAAGGGCCCCGCTTACTAAATTGATGGAACAAGCATCATAAGTATAATATGAGCATGTCTACCCTTTGGAATCACTGGTGTCACACACTATGAATTTGTAGAAAACTATTTGTCCTGGCTGCTGTCTGCAGAGGAAAAATACAGCCAAGAGTAAAACTTGGTATGGTTTCAGACACAGAAATATTTGAGGCAGTCCACCTTTTCATGGGCCAACTTCTAAGATGTTATTGTTTGTCCTATACTTAACCTTCTTTGTCAAAATACTGTTTAAGTCACATAAAACAATATCTTATTGTTGAGGCCAAATTACTTGCCTTTTATGAAAAGTACATTTCTTCTTAAATGTATTGTGTCTACTTACAAGCTCATGGGAAAGATAATTTCTACCCATTTACAGATATTTATTGTATTCTCTTGTGATTATGCAGTTGTTTTATTTCCAGAATCTCTTTCTCCTTCACGTGAATTTTTACAATAAATTTAAAATATGTGCAGCTATTAAGAATTAACAGTTAAATAATTAACAACTTTATATTTCTTAAATCTTTATTTTCCTCCTTAGTAGTGTTGGTGGTATTTTCCATGGTACTTTCCATGCAAACTAGATGCATGTAGTATTTTATTGTCAAAATAATGTTTCAAGTAGTAAAATGGCAAGGGAATACTGACTGAGCTATTAATAAAACACACCAGCTTTTAGCTGGCAAAGCAGCCTTCTTTCCATGAAATATGTCTCAGCCTTTAATAAATTTTCCTCCTTAGTAGTGTTGGTGGTATTTTCCATGGTACTTTCCATGCAAACTAGATGCATGTAGTATTTTATTGTCAAAATAATGTTTCAAGTAGTAAAATGGCAAGGGAATACTGACTGAGCTATTAATAAAACACACCAGCTTTTAGCTGGCAAAGCAGCCTTCTTTCCATGAAATATGTCTCAGCCTTTAATAAAGAAACTCAAGTGGTGTAGGTGAAAAATTACTTTTCTCACCCGGTCATCTGTCTGTCATGTATTATTCAGGTCACCAATGTTTGTCCTGAACTGTATCATTCTGTAGTTGTGTCAGGTATGAAATATGTTCAGTGTAATTCCATCAGACTTCACCAAGTTGATTAGAACAGATCACCTTTCGGCATGGGCACAAGTTATCTCAGCAGATTGAGCGAAAAAGACTTATTTATCTTTGCCTTATAATAAAGAAAGAGATGAGCAAATTTATCCATTAACTTGAAAAGAGTCTCATATTTTGTGTGAAAACAAACTGAAGGCAGTAATTCTATTGAAAATACTTTAATACATGAATGTTTCTTTGAAAATATGTTTGTGTTTGAAACCAGAAAATATAAACCTTGAGCCACATGCATTATATAACAAGTTTTTAAATGATTCTTTTTGTTCCCCTGAGCAAAATCATTGGAAACAATTAAATTGGTGTTGCTTTATTTTTTATAGATTGTAAGGTTGTAATGACTCTTTATTGCCTTAAAATTCAAATGTTGGTGAAGGTCTAAATATAATGGTGTGTGATACATGTTTTGTTCTAATTAATAAGGATACAAAATAGACATGAAATACTTTGTCAGAAATATCTATTAAAGTAGACAATTCTTGTTTCTCAAGGTTAATGACTGAACCTCCATTCTGCAATAATTTGGTAAAGCAATTTTTACTTTCTTTTTAACATTGTGTACTTCCTATTATGGAGAACAACTCTGTGTGGCTATCGAGAGGGCATTAATGACCTAAGCAACCTTTGTAAGATTTGTGATCACTCAATGCAATCCCATCTCCAATACCTTTTCTAACTGAAAACATCCATGCCTGGTGTACAGCTTCTGTAGATGTTCAGTGCTATTGTTGTGGTGTCTGCTTCCTAAAGCACTGCATCTCAGCAACAGAAAATTCATGATAGGCTGTTAGACAGACCAGGACTGTCCTGTCTGCCTGTGAACTGTTATACTGCTTGAAATGTAGATCTTCACCTGCGGAGGAGGCAACTTATCGGTATTTATTTCATTCTGCATTAGTGGAAGTGTAGCAGAACAGAGATGGCAAAACAAGTCGGGTGGGATTTAACAACCAGCAACTTCTGTAGGGCCACTGAGGCTCCATTGCAGGTTCACCTCTCTCCTGGCAAGGAGCGGAGGGGCTTGCTGCTGGGTCACTCAATCTGGCTGAGCGCTGTCCTAGTGCAGCGGTGGGTGTTGAAGCAAAGCTGGGCCTCAGCCCTTCCTGTTCCACTTCCTTTTTGTGAGAAAATGTAGTCTTAGATGCCTGACTCTGGAGAAAGGTGGAGGACAATGAATCCTGAGAGAGGGGAGCTTAAGACACAAACCCAAATTTTGTGTTTTCTAGAGGGTCTCCAGTTTGCTGGGTTTTGTGCTCTCCCTTTTTGGCCATCCAGTGGATGAGCAGGGACTAGTTTCTTAAGTCAGGGCTTTGAAATAATTCACTGTGTCGTAATAAGAATAACCAAGCTTTACTGGTTTAAGGGCTTCACCCAAGAAAAGTTTTGACTCTGTAGTTTTTAACAATACAGTACGAATATATCACAATTTGTTTAGTTATCACCTTTCTTCAGGCAGGCTGGTGAGAAACTTACGTAAAAGTGAAAGTATAGATTTACTTTAGTAAATGACTTGTTAGCGCATGCTAACAAGGGGGGATGAGAGGGAAGTTTTTGAAGCATTTTCCCACAGATGCCTGTCTCTCTGGTGACCCAGGAGGGATACAAACCGTCTAATTTCAGTCCTCCAAACAAAATGCACATCTGAGGTTTAAAGCAGGGTGTCTGAATGCCCCTCTTGAACACCTCCAGGATTTTGAGACTGGGTTCATGATTGTAACCAGCTTTCTAGATTTTACAGAGCTAAGTGTTTCAGAAGAGTAAAGTGCACAAAATGTGCTGTTATTCTTTTAATGTTTTACTAGGGCAATCTCCTTTCAAGAAACTGCTCTAAACTATCCCAGATTGTACTGAATATAACTCAGACTCACTTCTGTTAGAAACCTGGATCTATTAAGCTACCAAATTTTTGTCAAAACCTTCCATTAAAGATATTTTTATTTTGTATGAAACAAACTCATCTT
>NW_008794595.1:1241254-1249620 GCF_000699145.1 Aptenodytes forsteri | reverse complement strand
GTAATAAAATAAAAGCATTCTCTTTATATTTCAAAGTGTTGACAATGGGAAGTGCTTTACTAACCTTTTAAATATTTGAGCATTTTTCTACATCTTTTTTCAAGCTGTTGTTTTTTTCAGTCTCTCTGCTCATCAGAAACCTTTGAGAGCCCTTTTTTCTCACTCTTTCATTCTCCATCCATTCTCCAACCCCCCCCCCCCCCCCAGCTTGATAAAGAGCTATACAGACTAAGGCCAGTTAATGGAAGCAGTGGGTCACATTCTGCCCTCAGATACAAAGTCAGGGCTCAGCTCCCATTGAATCTATAAAGATTGCAGTCAATGAAAGTTTTGGTTGTGTATTTGAGCGTGGAATTTGGCCTAGCTCATTTAAGGAGATCATATAATTCGTTAACGGCTGCACAGTTTGTGCTATGGAAAAGAACACTAAAGCGCCGTATAAATACTCAGCACAATGTGCTTGCCACTGTGGAAGGTGCAGTCAGAATATACAGCATACTAACAATTAGTTTAAAGACCAAGGTTGCAACTTTTATTGAAACAGAATAGCTTAAACTGCAATGTTACTTGACAGATAATAGTCACTGCAGACTAAGTAACCATAAAACCTGAGGGCACCGATCATGTGCTTCAGATCCCATGAAGACGTGATCTCCAAGCTGTACCAATACCAGGGAGGAATGTAATTTCTCGAGGGTGCCAGTGTATCATTGCTTCTACTCTGTTCATTTTGTGGGGAATGCTGTGACATTTTGTGGTTTGTTAAAGTCAGATGCTGGAATAAAGAGGTCAAATGAATAATTTTCCTTTTACTTTTTAAAAAAAAAGGGGGAAAAAAGAAAAATCTGCTTCTACGTTTACTGAGAAAATGTGTTTTACATATAAACATGCAGTAATACAAAGATTCAATTGAGAGACCAAATGAAGGATCCTAGAGTCTGTTATTTTTATTTAAACTTTGAATAAATCTTCTCATGAATTTTTGCAGTCATTATGTCTTAGGCATGGCAATATTGATGTAAGAGAGTGAAAGGGTTTATTAGGCAGGTGATCCAAAGACATGCAATTGAAAAGTTCCTAGGGACTTCACTGTGTAGTAGTCTGATTAGAGTTTGTCTACTTCCCAAACAATCTTTTACATGGATTTGGGAACAGGTTATATGATGTTATATGGCAAAAAGGGTATGGTAGCAATTTCTGCCTCATAGCTTTCATGCCAGAAGAATATCAACTAAATATAAACCATGCCTTGTAATAAAATTATATTTAATGAAATACAGAGGTTATACTGTTTTGGGAGTATATAACCAGATTATTTCCCTGTGTACTTTGCTAGATTTTCCTGCATTTTTTAATATCTGTGGTGGAATTCAGTCCCAGATTAAGACATCTAAGTTCAGGTGTTTGAGTGTGAAATATTCTTCAATAAGGGTAAAAAGGAAGATCTGAGGAACTACAGGCTAGCCACCCTCACCTCAGTCCGTTATACTGTTTTGGGAGTATATAACCAGATTATTTCCCTGTGTACTTTGCTAGATTTTCCTGCATTTTTTAATATCTGTGGTGGAATTCAGTCCCAGATTAAGACATCTAAGTTCAGGTGTTTGAGTGTGAAATATTCTTCAATAAGGGTAAAAAGGAAGATCTGAGGAACTACAGGCTAGTCACCCTCACCTCAGTCCCTGGGAAGGTGATGGAACAACTAATTCTGGAAAGCATTTCGAAACGCATGAAGGACAAGAAGATGATTTGGAGCAGTCAGCATGGATTTACAAAGGGGAAATCATGTTTAATCAACATTCTACAATGAGGTGATTAACTTGGTGGACAATAGGAGAGCAGTGAGTGTTGTTCACCTCAATTTTAGTAAAGCCTTTGACCCTGTCTCCGATAACATCCTTATAGACAAGATGACAAATCACAGGTTAGATAGGTGGACAGTGATGTGGACTGAAAACTGGCTTAACAGCTGGGTCCAGAAGGTTATGATAAGTGGCATGAAGTCCAGTTGGAAGCAAGTAACTAGTAATGTACCTCAGGGACTGATACTGGGACCAATACTGTTTAACATCTTCATTAATGACCTGGACAATGGGACAGAGTGAACCCTCAGCAAGTTCACAGATGATACAAAACTGTGAGAAGTGGCTGATATACCAAAAGTCATGCTACCACTTAGAGGGATCTCAACAGGCTGAAGAATTGGGCTGAGGGGAATCTCATGAAGTTCAACAAGGGGAAATGCAAAGTCCTGCCCCTGGAGAATAATAACCCAAAGCACTCATACAACACCAGCTGGAAATTAGCTCTGCAGAGAAGGAACTTGGAGTCCTGGTAAACAACAAGCTGACCATAAGTCAGCAATGTACCCTTGCAGCAAAGAAGGCCAACAGCGTACTAGGACACATTTTGAAGAGTATTGCCAGCAGGTCAAGGGAGGTGAACCTTCCCCTCTACTCAGCACTGGTGAGACACATCTCAAGTGCTGTGTTCAGTTCTGGGCTCTTCAGTACAAGAAGGATATGGACTTGCTGGAGTGAGTCCAGTGAAAGTGCATAAAGATGATTGAGGGACTGGAGCCTCTTTCACATGAGAAGAAGCTGAGAGAACTGGGACTATTCAGCCTGGAGGAGAGATGGCTCAGGGGGATCTTATTAATGCATACAGACACCTGAAGGGAGGGAATGAAGAAGCAGCAGCCAGTCTTATCAGCAGAGCCCACTGACAGGAGAAGAGGCAATGTCCACAACTGAAAATACAGAAAATTCCACTCAAATATAAGAAAAACTTTCTACTGTGAGGGTGGTCAAACACTAGAACATGTTGCCCCGATAGGTTGTGGAATCTCCATCTGTGGAGATATTCAAAACCAACCTGGACATGATTCTGGGCAACCTGCTCCAGATCACCCTGTTTGAACAGGAGGATTGGACTAGATGATCTCAAGAGGCACCTTTCAACCTCAACAAGTCTGTAATTCTGTGATATTCTTTAATATTTGAGCTATTTAGGTCACAGTAAAGCAGACAGTGACATTTGAGAAGCTGAATTAAACTTGATTAGGTTACCTACATGTAGCTATCTGGCAACATTTTACATGTCCTACGGTATCTCTGATATACAGGGCTGACAGATATGGCAAAGGATATATGTGAAACTTACACTATTCTGGACCTCTATCTTGAGTCCTGTCATGTTACTTTAGGGCACCTTTGGCAACCAAATTGACCACTCCAACTGTATTGACTAGATCTCTATTGACTGTAACATGACCTTGGATACCTAATTCAGTGCAGAGCTCTAAACTTAGGTCTCAGACCGTGATGGCTAAGACAACCTTTGTGAAAGCAAGTTGGTTAATACCAGGTTTTGTGTACCTTAGACACTATAACTCTCTAATTAAATTGGAATGGGGTATAAACAACTGTTTCCCATTCAGTTTTATGTCCTCCAGATGAATAATTAACTGTATGTAACAACCTATCCTTCTTCCTCAGCAGGAAGTGTATTAGATGGTCCCTTCCTCAGCTTAACTAAACCAAAATGATATGAGGAAACTGGCACACGTTTTTTGAGAACAAACTGGAAATTGTCAAAATTAACCAGTGTTGATCATTGATGTTGTTGAATTTCCATTTATATTCCCCCAAACCTACTTAATATGGTAAATAACTTAATGAGAATTTGGTCGTGGTCCTTGTGTGCTGTGGGTCTAGAAATTAATGTTGCTATAGATGTCTTTGAGTAGTTTTCTTGATTTCTTGAGTAGTTAGAATATCCCAGGTCTCTCTTGCAATGGTGCAACCTTCTCTGTCTTGGGCAAGTTAGATTCTGATTTTCAAAATATAGAATCAGATACTACATTTCAAAATCATGTTATCATGGATAGTCAGTAATGTTTGGGTTTTGTTTTTTTTGTGTAAAGAGGAGAAAAAAGTCTGTTGTACAAGCCAAAGTGTTAGTTGTACAGGAAAAACTGTAGAAATATTTGTCACCATTTTTTTTAAAAGTTTGTTGCTAGTGTAGTTCAAAGAACTTTGTTGACAGTGCTTTAGGCATAGGTGTGTTAAAACCAATATTGGGAAAAAGTAAATTTTCATGGTAGTAGCTGTTTTCACAATGGAATGAAGAACTCACCAAAAACTCAGGGAAAATAAAATCTAACTCTGTTAATTCTAATGAGCTAACATGATGATTAAAAAGAGTTGATTAAATAAAGTTGTTCACACTGTGAGGGAAACCTTAACCTGACAATGCTGCTAAATTCAGACCTTGTGAGATTAGTGAGTCAAGTGGTTAGTTTACTCTGTTAAATTCCTCCTCCTTTGATGAGGACATATTTATATTAAGTGCAGACAGCATCTTACTAGTGATCTTGCAAACATTTAACCATGCTGATTTCTCCATTTAAAAATGCCTGCTCAGTGAGAATTCTGTCTGCATTCATGTGACTCTGCCAGATATGTCAGTAGGCTGTTCAAGGGTAGACATCTTTAAAAAGAGTCAGCTTTGAAAAAAACATGAATCAACATTTAGCTTCAAACAGAATTAGAGTGGAGTTAAACTGATATCAAAGAAGTTGGGAAGTTTGCCTTGTCATGATGTGAAAGATAGTCATACAGTTCGTTTCAGCAAGCAAGTTTGCTGGTAGCATTTTGAAAATCAATTCACTTATTAAACTGTATATGGATTTTTTATATTTACATAATAATAATTAATTGTTTTTATTTGCTGTAAATTTATTTCAAATATAACTTTTACCTTCATGCTTCTTAAGTGTCTTATGTTTATAGTGCTGTATACTTTACTTTTCAGAAACACTGGTTTCATCTCTAAGAGCCAAAGCTTGGTTGTCAGCCTCCGCTTCTAGCTTTTTCTTCATTAATAAGTGTGCCATTGGCTCAGAGTTAAATTTGACATAAATAGATTTTTTAGCCAAGAAAAGATTATTATTTACAATATTGGGAAATAAATTGATATAGGTAGGATGTTTGTTGTGGTTTAATCTGGCAGGCAGCTAAACACCACACAGCCATTCGCTCAGTCCCCCCGCAAAGTGGGACGGGGGAGAGAATTGGAAAAAAAAAAGGTAAAACTCATGGGTTAAGATAAAGGCAATTTAATAGGACAGAAAAGAAAGGGAAAATAATAATAATGATAAAAGAATATACAAAACAAGTGATGCACAATGCAATTGCTCACCACCCATTGACTGATGCCCAGCCAGTTCCCAAGTAGCAGACCCCTGGCCAGCTTTTCCCCCAGCTTTATATGCTGAGCATGACGTCACATGGTATGGAATATCCCTTTGGTTAGTTGGGGTCAGCTGTCCCGGCTGTGTCCCTCCCAACCGCTGGTGGGGTGGTGTGAGAAGCAGGAAAAGGCCTTGGCTTTGTGTCAGCACTGCTCAGCAGTAACTAAAACATCGGTGTGTTATCAACATTATTCTCATCCTAAATCCAAAACACAACACTGTACCAGCTACTAGAAAAAAAAATAACTCTATCCCAGCCGAAACCAGGACAATGTTATGCTGAATTTAAACAAGTATTTTGGATAAACTACAAGTCTCATGTCCTGTTCCCATTCTTTGCATCTGTGAACGTTTATTTGTAGAATTAAGAGGATCTAGACAGAATTTAACCTGGTATGGAACTATATGGCAAAGTAAGTCCCAATGAAATGTCATATATTTTTAGGCTGTTTTAAAGTTGTACCAAGTGCACAAACTCTACAAGATTTCTTATCACACAGCCTCTGAAAGTCACCCAGAAATACTACGTCGGGAGAGTATATGCCCACAGTAACTTTTAGTCGTGTTTTAAGAGTTTGCTCTAATAATGTGAAGTATCTGGTTTTGTATAGAAAAGGAAATAATAATAAAAAAAAAAGCCTTGAGAGTTTCTAAACAAAACAGCTGTTGGCACACATTTTGAAAGTTTGAAGAAGAGGACATGGACTGGTTCAGTGAGAATGTGCAGCTCATAATTTTACAGAAATAACACTGCACAAATCATTATGCTGTCATGTTTAATACATGAGAAACACCACACAGAGAATATGCTTTGTTACATTTTAATGAAATACTTCTCTCTGTGAGAGTTCAAATATGTATATTTGCTAATGGTCAGAACGTAACATATTGTCTGGAACATTCTTTGTTAGAGGTCTTATCCACCAAGAATTTGCAGCTCCCACTGAGATCAAAGAATTCCGAATTTGCTTAATTCCTTTCAAGCTGTTCCCTTGAGTTCAACACATTTAAGCTGACCTTTAGTACACTAAATGATGACTTCCTTGTTTGTTTGTTTTTTTTAAGGAAGTTGTTTCTTCATGCTTTTCCTGAACAAGTCTGTGGGGACCAAGTTTAATTTTCTTTAAGGAATGTCAGTGACTAGTTTTTTAGATTTATTTGGTATTACCAAAACATATTATGGTAAAATGTATAATACAAAATGAATTGCAAGGATGTAAAACTTAATGCCATCTGGGTTTTTGTAGCACCCCATGGAACTTACGAAATAATTATTTGGTCCCATGTGGCTACAATATTTTAAGTAGTAATGTTACAGATGAGGGTTTTTTCTAAATACATTTAGAAGCAGAATTTTTCTTTTAGAAATTTAAACCTGTCATCTTTTTATTTGATAAAAATCTGCATTTTGAATTAAATTAAAAAAAAAAGACTTCAGAATAGTGTAAGAGGAAAGCAGACCTCTATCTTTATTTTAAAAGATGCAACATTTCATCAGGAAACAGGTCAAATCTAGAGTTCATCAGGTCCATAACACAATTTTAAATTCTCTTTTATGAGACTTTTCTGAGTAATGGAGCTGCTTTATATAATTCCATACTTCTTATAAAATGAACAAATAAGCAATATTCTTTCCATATTACTTCATTTTGTGCAATTTTCCATCTTCATTCTGTTTTAGTTTAACTATTCTTCTGTCATTTTGCATATATAACAGTATTATATAATAATATTGATGAGGTGTTGGGTACTAAGACTGTGGTGTTTACTTATTGAAAAAACCAATGTCTCTAATACTACCCACTGTATCAAGTTTACTTTGAAGAAGTGTTTTCAAGGTGATTTCACAAGCTTCTATTTCTATTCTGGACACTGCATCAGTGTGTGTATATTTTCAGAACTGATACTGCTTGGTTGTAGTTACAGTAATGTTAAACTGAAATAAGATATGCACATGGTATAGTTATGAAAATACCTGTCCAGTTAATAGTACTCTTATTGAGTCCCTAAATGTGTGTATGGTTTTCAGTGTTATGGTTGTATAAGATAGCTTGAGTGTGTCCCATTTTCACCCCATAAATTAAAGCTGGCCAGGGTCAACTGTAAGTTATGTTTATTTTTTTCTCATTGAAAGTATTTGCTTTTTACATTTATGTAACCTTTTTTTTTTTTCCTTCCTTCTTGGAACTGCCACTCCTTTATGCATTTCTCCATTCCTTTGAAAGATGCACACCCTCTGTCACATAACTGGAAACATTCCTGCAATGTATACAATTTCATGTGCGTGTGTTACTACAGTCCACATTCTTTTAAAAATAACCACGTCTCAAATTAAGTAAACTTCTGATATCTCAGACAGTAATGGAGTGTATGTATGCCACCACAGATATGTGTGCCACCACAGGCCAGGAATGGGTTATTAATCAGTAGGCAGGAAAGAGGAAGAGAGGACCTATCCCATACTGGCGAAATTGCTGGGACTGGCACTGCACAAAAAAGACCTTTGTCTCTTAATCTTCAAAACTGAAAAAATAATTGTGCGCTATTTAGCTTGATGTCTGTTTTCTCTTAGCTTATAAGCAAATAGAAACTGAGATGCAGCTAAAAAACAAACAAACAAAAAGAAATCAAAGACCAGAAACTATTTCAGTAAAAAAATTAAATATGTCCCAGTTTATTTCTTCATCTAATAGTGTTGAAATATATCACCTATGCCTTGCTTATGAGGATCCTTCAGGGTCATTTTTAATAGAAAAGTATCTTTTTAGTTGTTTGAGTATCTGGACTTTGTTAGAGATGAAATCCAGCAATGAAAAAACTGAACATAATGAATTTTCATTGTATTTAGTTGAAGTCTGCTAAAATCCAACATTTTCATAACTTTTATGATAAAAGTAAGGCACTCAACTTGGCAATACTTGCGTTTTAAATCTTTTGCTCTAAAGAGATAGAGATGGCGTATTCCAAAACTTGTCTTTTCAGCATGTGTGTGTGTCCTGGTTTTGGCTGGAATAGAGTTAATTTTCTTCCTAGTAGCTGGTACAGTGCTGTGTTTTGGATTTAGGATGAGAACAATGTTGATAACACACCGATGTTTTAGTTGTTGCTAAGT
>NW_008794595.1:1231777-1234308 GCF_000699145.1 Aptenodytes forsteri | reverse complement strand
CAGGACAGCTGACCCAAACTGGCCAAAGGGATATTCCATACCATATGACGTCATGCTCAGTATACAAACTAGGGGGAGTTGGCTGAGGGGGCAGTGACCGCTGCTCAGGAACTGGCTGGGCATCGGTTGGCAATGGTGAGCAATTGCATTATGTATCACTTGTTTTGTATATTCTTTTGTCATTGTTGTTGTTGTTGTTGTTTTTATTATTATTATTATTTTCCCTTCCTTTTCTGTCCTATCACTGTCTGTAGCTGCCTGCCGGGTTAAACCACAACAGTGTGCTTCCTTTGCACAGCAGTTGTTGGAAGTTTTCATAGACTTTTGTCTTAATAATGAATCTGAGAAAAAGATACTGTTGCTTCACCCCATTTCTTCTGTCACGTATTGAAGATTATGAAACACCACTAGGCTTTCTACCACTAGTATTATTGCAAAATTTCCCTATTCAGTGATTATCATCATATAGAGGCAAAAAAGTGTCATGTGTTCCACATAACAGTACTTTCAATGGAAATAGAGATTTAAGATCATGGACTGTGGAGCTGTTACACTGCCTATGAGCTTTATCTTGTATTCACTCTTCAAGATATGTATTGAAAATAATTTTAACACAGCTAAAAAATGGACCTGTTTTTTCGTTTGGAATTGTTCAATAATTCAACACTTTTGAATATCAGACAACTAATTAATGCTTATTTTACCTAGCCATAAACTTTTTTCTTAGAGCTTTTAATATTCAATTCCACTCATATAATTTAAGACAATACAGAAACCAAGGAAAATTCCTATTACAATCAGTGGGGTAGTTTACATTTACTAGGACTGAATCCAAAATTCATACAAGTGAGAGATGGTGGTGAGAATTGAGCACTGTAACTGATGCACTTCAGTGGTACTGGAAAATACTGCAGATTACTGCTTGCAACACTTTCAAATGTGCTGCAGTGTACACAGGATAATTTGCTGGACAATCATTTAGTGTTACTAAATCTGCATGGGTCACATGACGGTATCTGAAAATTGGGGGGGGGAGGCAGGAAGAAAAAAGGAATGACTATGAATTTTCTATGAAATTCCATGCTCTTGTTAATTTTTGCCCCAGCAAATCAGTGTTTATGTTATGTGCTGATTAATGGTCTTGCAGGATTCTGTTTTAGTGAATTTTCACAAAGTAACAGGAAGAAGAGCAATGCAGACGGAAATGAAAGCATCTACAAATGCAGCTGATGTTGTTCATAAATAAATTAAGCAGTTCAGCATTCAATGACTGTACTCAGGAAGAATACATATTAGCAATTCTCTATTGTATTGATCCTTCAAACTAAGTCATGTGTGCCACAGTTAAACACTTTTGTGTATTTTAAAGCTGTCATTTGTAAGTTTGAGCAAAGTACAATAGTCCTTAAGGGAAGCTGCCTAATAACAGGCAGACTTGCAGTCAGAGTTCAGTGTATTTTCTTCATCTTTAATTCAGTAGGAAGTCTTTATAGGTAGGAAATGAGGGTCCCATTCGTACTTGCCACTGAAGAGCTGCAGTTTGTAGAGTGGGCTTCATTGTCAGGACTAGCCATGCACAGTGGGTGTGTTGCTATGAAGCCCTTTTTCCTGAGTATCGGTTGAATCACTGGCAGATGAGAGAAAGTCCAAGCTTATATAGCACCTCGACAATCTGATTCTGCCATTGTGACCTGTTATGCTTTATTTCACAGCATCTGGTCCTTAAAATATTTCCTGCCCACGTTATCCTTCTCAGATTAGCTAGAAAGCACAAGCTTATTTCATGCTCACTTTCTGTGTGAATGATGCGTGTGTGCGAATGCACACGTGTGCGTGAATTTAAGATGCATTTTTTTCTTGAGTACTTTAAAGGAGTCTTTACTAAAAGAAATTCATTATAGTTACGTTATCAAGATATTAGCAAGACGTCACAAGAAGGTCACAATAAAGTCTTCCCAGAGCCTTCTCTTCTCCAGGCTGAACAACCCTGAATCAAGGTCCAAGACTTGATTATATGTTATTTCTACATAGAATTATGCTTATATGCAACTGCAGAGCACTGGTATAGAGGGAATGGTTATATCATTTGAGCAGTATTTTATATATCTTTATATAAGGGAAGAGCAACTGATGTCATCTATCTTGTCTTCTGTAAGGCCTTTGATACAGTCCCACTCAACATTGCTAAATTGGAGAGATACGGGTTTGATGGATGGGCTATTTGATGGATTGTGGCCTTCAATGTATAAAGGGGGCTTATAAGAAAGATGGAGGGAAGCTTTTTACCAGGCCCTGTAGTGACAGGACAAGAGGTAATAGTTTTAAACTAAAAGAGGGTAGATTTAGATTAGATATAAGGAAGAAATTTTTCACAATGGGGGTGGTGAGACACCAGAAGAGGTTGCCCAGAGAAGTGGATGCCTCATCCCTGGAGGTGGTCAAGGTCAGATTGGGTGGGGCTTTAAGCAACCTGACCTAGTGAAAGATGTCCCTGCCTATGGCAGGGGGGGGGGGGCCAGATGATCTTTAAG
>NW_008794595.1:1215324-1231171 GCF_000699145.1 Aptenodytes forsteri | reverse complement strand
GGGGGTTGGGCTAGATGACCTTTAGAGGTCCCTTCCAACCCAAACTATTCTATGATTCTATGATTATCCACCAATGCAGTCACTCCATTGTAGAAGGCCACCAGATTAGTCAGGTAGAATTTGCACTTTGTGAAGCCATGTTGGCGGTCTCTAATCACTTCCCTGTCATCTATACTCCTTGAGATAACTTCCAGGAGGATCTGTTCCATGATCTTACTGGACACAGAGGTGAGGCTGACTGGTTGGTAGTTCCCAGGATCCTCCTTTTTACCCTTTTTAAAAATGGGCGTGATATTTCTCTTTTTCCAGTCACTGGGGACTTCACCTGTCTGATTCTTAGGTTCCTCAGAATCTTAAAAGAATACAGTATTATATCTAAGCAAGGAACTAAATAGAACAAAACTGTTACTTTTGTATATATTCATTAAATTAAAATATATTGGTTAAATTCAAATAAAGCATGGTGGAAAATTATCAAGGTCTATTAGTTGAGATCCACTACAAACATCTTACTCTACTGGGTGTCATACACTATCAGGTTTGGCATGTGATAATGATACTACTTTTGAAAATGTAGTTGTATATTGGTGTTTGAAAGGAGAAAGGTGTCTTGCAGAACACAATTTGTGTGGAGCAAGAAATTGTATGTATCATAATAGGTGATGGTTTGCTGTCTTCAGCTAAAGGAAAATAATTGCTGATTAAATGACTTGATTATCCAGACTTGATTATATGGTATTTCTACATAGAATTATGTTTATATGCAACTGAAGAGTACTGGTATAGAGGGAATGGTTATATCATTTGAGCAGTATTTTATATATCTTTTTCATTATTTCAGAAATCTTGTTAGTGTTTTCTTTTTGCACCATGTGTGTCTGCATGTGGCTTGTGATGAGCTTTGCAGTTGCTTTCTTCACATTTCTATGTTATAATACGCAGGTTATTAATACAATGCAGCAAACTACTTTTTAATTGGCACCCCAAATGGTAAGTGAAATTTGCCACCTATATGGAGGCCCTGATTATTATAAACATACAGGAATAGTAAAAATTCCATTATTTTCCTTCAAAAATAAAAAACCATAGTAGACATCATTAAAATTTTTATTTAAATAAAACTGTATAATTGTTGTCATGGTTTAACCCCAGTAGGCAGCTAAGCACCACACAGCAGCTCGCTCACTCCCCTCACAGTGGGATGGGGGAGAGGATCGGAAGGGAAAAAGTGAGAAAAATCGTGGGTTGACATAAAGACGTTTTAATAGGTAAAGCAAAAGCTGCGCACACAAGCAAAGCAAAATAAGGAATTCATTTACTGCTTCCCAGATGTTTAGCCATCTCCAGGAAAGCAGGGCTTCATCATGTGTAATGATTACTTGGGAAGACAAATGCTGTAACTCCGAATGTCCCCCTCTTCTTCCTTCTCCCCCCAGCTTTTATTGCTGAGCACAACGTCATATGGTATGGAATATCCCTTTGGTTAGTTGGGGTCAGCTGTCCCGGCTGTGTCCCCTCCCAACTTCTTGTGCACCCCCGGCCTACTCGTTGGCGGGGCAGTGTGAGAGGCAGAAAAGACCTTGACGCTGTGTAAGCACTGCTCAGCAATAACTAAAACATTCCTATGCTATCAACACTGTTTTGGTCGCAAATCCAAAGGATAGCGCTGTATGAGCTGTTATGATGAAAATTAACTCTATGCCAGCCAAAACCATTACAATTGTGAAAGTAATTTATGCAGCAGATAAAACAGAAAGGAAGCGCCATGAAGTTACTACCTGAACACAAAACACAGGGCTACTGCTAAGGATTGTAAACCAGCAGAGAGCTTGAGCACATTTAACTTCTTGGCAATTAGGCAGCCCTGTTAAGTCAAAAGAGCAGAAACTCAGGGTGGAGTCTTGTTGGCGTCAACAGCAAGGCTTCCAAGGCAACTGACCCACCGCTCCTTCTAAGTTACTTCAGACAGAGAAAAAAAATAAACAGAAGCAGGGATTCCAGATGCTAAAGCCAATTCAAGGATCAGACCACTACAAAGGAAACTTGGGAAAAGTTGGAGACTACTCAACCAGAATTTGTAGCTAGCTATTGGCAAAGTTACCAGTCTCTTTCTGGTAAGCTCTCTAACATCTGCCATGGTAGAATATGAGGATATCCTTATTTTTGCCTTCATGCTCTTGTAATGAATGTACTGGAAAGGTCCCCCAAACAATGTCTAGATACATTGTTGAGGTGATAATTCTGCCTCTACTACATTTAAAAAGCTGGGGTTTTTTTAGTTATTGTTTATTTATTTAGGGGTGTGGATTTTTTAGCTTTTTGTTTCTGATTTTTTACTGTCTCCAGCAGGGGAAGCAATTCCAAAGTCTTTCTACTGTTTCAGTGTGTTTGTTTTTTTATTGTGCCTTCAGGGAGAATTTTCCTAAGATTGTAAGTCCAGCCTATTCAAGTGGCTGATTGACTGCAGGGCGCAGAGGTTGAGGAATTTCTTGCAGCAAGTCAGCTTGCAGCAATAAAAGCTATTTTTTTCCAACACCATCAGTTCCCCTTACATGGACACCACAAAGGCCCTAAAAGATAAAATCAGCTGCAGAAAGTATTCACAGTTCTCACTTCTTCTGGAAGCTAATTTTGCAAAGAGCTTTTTTGCCAACTGCATTTTCAGAAATATTGCTGAATCTGGAACTGGGACATTATCCTTGACTTCCTTCCCCTCTATTCCCAACCCCCACCCAGCTCCTTCATACAGAGATTGCTCAAAGCACGTCATGAGCAATAAAGGCAGTATAGGAGTCAAATTGCCACAAGATAATATTGCAGTAATGTGGATTCAGTTTAAGCACGTCAGAAGAGTAACTGTTTGTTTTCAAGAGTAACTCTTGCAAAACATGTTCTAAAAGGTGTAAGAGAGAGCATTTGCATGCCAGTTTGAATCAAAGCTTTCCTTCTGGTCCAAGGCATTCTTACCTCCCAATAGATTTGTGTGGTTTTCATTTTCTCCTTTTGAAACTTGAAGAAGTTTCCCCTCAAAAAGGAGGGCACAAACTCGTTAGTTTTTCAGATAGCCCATTCTCTTTCTTTAGAAATTATGATGGTCTCTTATCAGTGAAAATAAACAAATACACTTTTATAAATGAACATCTTCAAAGCACATATGGGATCTCTGTTTGAAGGCCAAGTCAGACTATTGGCAATAATAGTAGCTTTTAAAAAATAAAGACGTCAATTTCCAAGGAAAAGATTCTTCAAACAGAAGACCTCTTTGTGCAGTTCATTTCAACCATTGAGTATTATTACTGAATTACCAATTTGTGCTATCGGTTTTAAATATACCCTTCCATTTACATTAAGATTTTTAAGGCATGCAGAAGACTACCAATGTAATGTTCCTGGTATGCGTGATATTTTGTATCTGTTAGTTTCACAATATATCAATATTGGAAATACATACTGGGTCTGCAAGCATTAAACCATCACCTTGTTTCTCTTGAGGTAAGAACTGCCATTCTGGTCCAAACAAAGGTATCACGGATATTGGTCTGTAGCACAAGTTTAGAGAAAGTACATAAGAAACAAGATGAGTACAGAATTATCCTTATCCTGGTAGAGCCTCCCCATTTCCAGTGACCATCCCTTTAAAGGTGGGGTTTTCAGAGCTGTAGATTTAACTGTACTATTACATTTACTCTTCATCAATGTACCCATCTCCATGACTTTGTAAAATATTTGCCTGAATCTATTTATATTGATTTTTGCAAGTCTCAGTGATAAGACTTTCCACTACTTACTTATGGGTAATGTGAAAATGTACTAATTTAGGCTGGCTTTAAGCCTGTGACCTGTAGTTTCTTTATGTGATATTTAATAATGGCTAGTACATTTCAGTCAGGTGTTACGAAGCACACAAGAAAAGATGTTTTCTCTGCTTTCGTGCTTGCCAGTCAGGTATAAGATGAGAAATAATAAGTTCATCTCTTTGGTAGTTACGGCCAAAGAACTGAGATTAGTAGTTAATCTGCAAATGATATTATTTGGAATTTGTGAAAGGAAAAACTATGCAAGGGGAGGGGGCACAATTTCAATTATTTTATACATCTTAAGTAAAAGCACAAAAATTTGGAAACAAAGGGTAGCTTCACAATGTGATTAACCACTTCCTAAATTCAGAAGGAAGAGAGGATAAGAGTGCTGAGACATGCTCCATTTTATATGCAATGGTTAGGGTATGGTGTCTGGGGGTGACAGGAACTGATCAGGAAAAACAGAATCTCCTACATCTCAATTCCTTCAATAATTAGAGTGCTTAATTGGGTATCAGTAGCTATAGAACAGTTTATAGGGAAGTATAGGGAAAAAAAAGATGACAAACAGCCACTACTATCTCCTTAACTTGCCTGAAAGAACAGAACATTTTATCCAGAAATATTGAAATTAGCTATTTCACCCCTTTTTCTGTGTGACAGATGAGATCACTTTTTATTTAGGAACAATTTGGAGGCAAGGATCACAGATTGCAACTTTCCATGAATTGGTAATTGTCAATATGAAATGATCTGATAAAGATAAATTCGATTTAAACCTAAATTTTGCCCTTATAAAGAGAAGGTGCTAGACTGTATCCTATGTTCTCTTCGATATCAGCTATCCAAACAAACTGCTATTATGTCTAATGCTAACATGTTAGGCAAGGCACAAAAAAAAAAAAAAAAAAAAAAAAAAAAAAATTAAGGTTTAAGGAGAAAATGTGGTGTATCACAATTTTTGTATTTCTTAATTTTCTAAGTCTAAAAATCTGTATTATAAAAAAACCCCTTTCATACTCTTGTTTTCAGAAATGTAGATAATGCTAGACTGCATTTTTGAGGGACAGAAAACACCTCTAAGTATTGATGCATCTGGGAAACAAAGTTTAAACAACCTTCAGATGTGACAGTATGGCTTTTCCTGCACCCAGCTTTTGGCTCAAAGACCACAGAAATTATATGAGTGACAGAATGCCTGCATAGTGCCTTCAGTACCACTACATCAAAATGCCTGTTCCATTGCTTATCCTTCTACCTTTTCATTTTTATTTATTTAGTTTCAATATACATAGGTTGAAAATGAAATCTTGAGTATGATAGCTTTCAGTGGGAGTCCTGGTATTTGACTCTACTGGATGGAAGTTTCATCATGAAATCAGAAGAGTGTCTTTAGTACATTAATGATTTCAGATTCTACTTCATTTATGGAGTGATTCTGAAAAAATGTCTGAAGTGATTTTTTGTCATGGGTACTATTTATAATTCTATCTGTGGAATCTAAAATAAAATAAAATGTTTATTACTTATTCCTGAAAACATAGCCATTTGGTCTTGGGGAAAAATGCATTCAATAAATGGCTGGACATGTGGAGTTTCCTGAGAGATCAGTTTCAAGTATAATCACAGCAAGTTAGTTAATGCAAATTAAGATTTAAAGATTTAATGAAGGCTTAGAAATCCCATAATTGGGGATTATATTCCTTTTCTGTCAGTGAATTTATCCTGTTCATTGATTATTTTCCTATTTCTGTTGTGCTGGTGGAAGTTTGTCAAGATGAGTATTTACTGGCATAGTAGTTTCCCAATGTATTTTATTTTCAGATTAAAGCTTTTTATTGTAAGTATTGAACACAACGTGCACTAACTCAAACTCTGTCGTTATTAACTTATTTAAAGACATGTATTATAAATTCTGGAATATTAAATTACACCATACAAAATGGCATATGATCTTAAGTTGCTGTACTCTCTCTCATACATTTATCAGCTCTGTTATGCAGCCATTAGCCATTGCAACACTCCCATTACTTTCCATGGGACTACTCAAAAAAGCAAGGATTATTCACATCATAGAGTTAATGGGATTTTTCAAACTGTTGCAAAACCTTTCAGTCATTTTGAAGTTTCTAAGAAGTGTTTTGACCGCTGTTCGTATATTTGTGATATATATGAAGCCATCCATGTACAGACTTTTGTACTGCAGAATCTGACTAATTGTAATTCAGTAAAGTACCATTTTAAATGTTTAGGCTTTTGGACATGAATGTAAATGAGATCAGAATCTGGAACTTCTTTTTTTTGTATGACCAGCGTCTGGTGCTTTTAGGGATGTTTGAAGTGTTTTCTAAGAGAATAGGATTGATTTAATCTGTGATTTATGTTGTAGAAAGTTCTCAGACTCTCAAGAATGCTGTCACACATCCACATACCTGCAGCTGGGCTGGCTGAATACGTTTACTGCCTCATCAGCTATGGCAGCTGAAATGTTTGTGTGATTTCTTCCTAATCCATTTTGATCCAAATTTGACAGGCAAGCACAGAGTCACTATTTAAACTCTCTGAGATAAACCACCTTATTTTAATTGAAATGGGTGAGGAAGGAATCACATGCACAGCTCAGCTAGCAGACTTCAGACTGTGGTAATCTCCAGGAGAAGGATATAGTACCAAAGAGTCAAGGGGGGAGAGTAAGGTACCAGGAGCTTTTTCATCTGACATAGCTGTTACCAGAAGAGGACACATCTACATACCAGGTGTATTTAGAATGCACACAGTAATACAGGGGAAGGAATTATAACTAATTTGGATTGTTGTATAAATCATGGTTAACTCAAAATTAGAATGTTTCCCAAGAACATTTATCTTTAAAGGCTGTATTTAGCAGGAAGATAGGATGTTCAAAATGTGAGTGACATGACATAGCCATAGACTGACTAGACAAGAAGAGCCAATGGGTATAAAAGCCGATAAAGTAACCAAAAGTACTTTCCTGCCCATGTTTCAATAAAACATAGTTGTGTTAAAGAACAGACATATTGTGTTACTTACTTTACTGATCAAGATGGGCAAAAATAAGAAATTCTGGGAGTACTTTTATCTTTAGTGTAGGATGAGAATTTTACATAAGGCAGTAGCTTCTTGTTATTTAATTATTGATGAATATCAAGTAACTGTGGTAGAGGACTCAGGTTTAAAATAACTTTTTCTAGGTCATACAAAAATTAAAAGTAAGGTTGGCCAATAAAGTCAAAGAACTGTTTTCCCCCCACCTCTCTCTGCAAGGTGTATGAGTCTATAAGAACCTCAAGTTTACACTAGTACTGGCATCTGTTATCTCCTCCCAGTAAAAAGGTATTTGATTGGGTTGAATATCTCTGTCCAATATTTTCAAATGTGTTTTCAAAGAAACTAATCCATTGGAAACAGTGCATGACAGGAATTGTATATGTCAGATCTTTCCTTTATTTCGTATCTAGAAAGATGAACAAAACTATTGGTGGTGGTGAGTTGTTTGGTTTGGGTTTTTTTTTTGGGGTGGGGAGAGGAGTCCACAAACCAAAACCAGAAGGAATAAGAATGGCTATGAAATAATATTATATTTTCTGGGTGATATTTATCATCTTGGTTAAAAATAATTTTAATTAATTTCCCTTCCAGTTTTCTTATTTCTTCTGTTCACACTGTAGTACATTGCCAGATGATGCTAGTTAGGAAGATGACTTTTGTTTACAGTATAGCATAAACATGTATAAATGTAACCCAAGCACATAGCTAACCTGTACTAATATTCTTGAGACTGTTTCTGCCTTCTTTCTATTTTGTCTGTGACTTGCATTTTGATATATCAGCTGTTGCATCCTGTCTTAAAATTAAACTCTGAGCCTTTAGAAATAATACCTAGTAATGTAGGCTTTTCTTTTTTTTTACTTTTACCCCTGTAACTCTGTTACTGTTCATGAAAATTTCACCCTAATAAGAAAGGGGTTTTTCTATATATTTTTAATCAGTTATAGTTGTTTCAATTTGGTTTGTATCCTATAGTGATTAGAATCCTATAACACTTATTCAATGCAATTTAAATCTCCTGGGCTTCTAAAGTCACTGAATGCTTGAAGATAAGGATCAAACCTAGAATTTTACTTTATTTCCGTTTAACAGATATGCACGGATATGATTCCAAGTTGCTAATCTGAGAAAATAAGTTTCCTTCTAAAGTTAAGTCAGCTAATATTAGAAATGCTAAAAAAGTTTTGTTTATTATTTGATTTTGGTTTTGGGAGGAGTTTTTGTTGTTCTTGTTGTTCTTGTTGTTTTGTTTTCCGTTAACTTGCTTTTAGATTGGAAAGCTGAATAGCCATTCTTGTGGATATGCTGGAAATATTGTTGATTGTTGTGAAAATCACCCCTTAGAAAAAGTGATTTGTAATATGCATTAGCATTTCAGAAAATAACTAATAAAGACCAAAGCCTGGGGAAACGGTGACAGCCCATGCAACAGATGGAGCTTTACCCAAAGTGTCAGATTGAAGTATTGTCATCTTGGGTTATAAAGTTACTATATAAAAGATTTTGTAAAGAATCTCCCTAGAACACAAACCTACCTATCTAGCAAGAAAGTCAGGAGGAACCAGCTAGCATTGCAGAGCAGCGTGCCTTCGGTCTTTGCCATTCATACTAAGCATCCTCAGCTCTCTCCCCTTTGACACATTGGCTGCTCACCTCAGGCTGGGCTTCACGCAACTAAGAAGCTGTAGAGCCACAAATTAGTAATCACCATAGAATCATAGAATCATTTAGGTTGGAAAAGACCCTTAAGATCATCGAGTCCAACCATTAACCTAACACTAGCAAGTCCCCCACTAAACCATGTCCCCAGGCGCCACATCTACATATCTTTTAAATACCTCCAGGGATGGTAACTCAACCACTCCCCTGGGAAGCCTGTTCCAATGCTTGACAACCCTTTTGGTGAAGAAATTTTTTCCTAATATCCAATCTAAACCTCCCCTGGCGCAACTTGAGGCTGTTTCCTCTTGTCCATATCCTATATATATTCAAACAAAACTGGAAAGAAGGCATGACAAATGCTCCAAACTAATTAAATTTTATTTTAAAGTATCTTAATGTACTTTAATACAGATTACATATTATCAGACTGATGTAAACATCTGCTGCGTAATTTGCGTCTTAAATGCTGAAGTTGCGAAACCTTATTTTACACCATTACTCTGAATGCCCAACCCTGAAAATTCTTTCTCGGATATTGAATCCTGTGAGACTTTCTCAGAAGTCCTGTGAATGGACTTCTTCAAAGGTTCTGGCCTCTAGTTTGTTAATTTTATATGGCTGAGAGAGGCAAAATGTTCTGTTTTTTTCACTGAACTTGTAAATATAGCTAGTATTTAACTTTTCAGATTGCAGTATTTTTTGCTGGATCCTGTCTCTAAAAAGTTATTGTTTTGTATGGACAGTTTTGTGGGGACTAACTAAGAACTTAATGCTGAGAATTTACCTTCCTCTGCTTTCTCACATTAATTCTACAAGTGTTTTCATTTAATTTGATAAGGATGGAGATTTGAGTTCTTACCTTCTCCATCACACCTGTTGGTCACTGTTGGAGAAAACACACAGGCTTTGAACTAAGTTACAGACTTTAACTACTGACTTCCATGGGACATTTGGTGCAGAGAAGTGGCTAGCTGATCAGTGGCAGTCAACATTTTTGCCTGAAGTATACTGGGGAGGAAGAGGAAAATGGTTATGTGATTCTTCTCCCCCACAAATTCTCCCCCCACCCCCAATAGGAAACAGGCAATTAATGCATTTTTAAATGCCAACAAGTAAATGCAAATTGTGTGCAGCACTACTTCTAGGATTTTGAACTGTTGCTCTCGCCAACTTAAGTAGCAGCTGATTCATGTTTATGAACTGTACTTCGAAGAAACACTGACTAGGGGCAGTGGTAAGGTTACTTCTGAGCCCCTGGTCTAGAAATGTGTCCAAAGGTTCTAGAAAAGCAGTGATTTTCAGCCAGCTGCTCAGTGCTCCATGAACTATTCTTGGCAGTATTCCTGCTGGCTCATAAGTCTATAATGCTTGCCTTCACAGCTTATTTCACCCTTATTGGATCACGGATAACAAAGCCCAGTGCTCATTCTTGCTCCTTTTTTTTCAACCTTCATCTATTATACTACTGCATTGGGGAATGGGTGTCACAGTATTAGGAATTTTTTTTTCTCCTACTGATGTCTCAGAGATACTTTTAAATTCACAATTACATGATGTCTCTTTTGAACAATAAAGTTGTGAGTCAGATTAAAAGTGCTTTTCAACTTCTATATTTATAAATTGCATTTACTGCTAGAAAAATTACTCAGACTTATAGCTAGAAAATGTGAAGTATTCAATGAAATCAAACTGAATTCAGAAATATAAATAATGTTTTAAAGCAATTATACACACAACCCTTGGAAAGCTGTTTTCCAATTATGTCAGGTAGCTTAGTTTACATAACTGGCAAGAACAAATGAGTGTATAGCAAAAAAGAAAAGAGATGTTAAAATATCTAAATTCTTCTCTGAGGATTACCATTTCCCTAATCAAAGTATTATCTTACTACAGAGATACTACTTAAATATTTATATGCAATAGAAGTGTTTAAATTATTTTTCATTTTATGCTTTTTTACTTAGAGCTTTACTGCCTTTTGGTCCACCTCAAAGTCCGCATTGTAGTAGACCCATTAAATGAAGTTAGGGAGAAGATAGTCTTTCTTCTACAAGTCTAATGTATGCTACAGAAAAAATGCATGAGAACAGAGATAGACTTACAGTGTACACTGAGACACGAGTCCTTAGGTTCTTTTTTGGGTTACTTTTTTTTTTAAATTTTGAAAAACTTTACACTTTTTTCATACTAAAAATGTATAGCCCTAGCTATATTTACAGAATTTACTGCGGCACCTTAGCTGTACTATGGCATCATTATTGCATTGGGAATCTTCACAAAACTTGATCTAATTGCTATGCTGTATAACCAATTGATTATGCATTTCACTACTGATTCCCAAATTCAACTTGCACCAGAAAAACATGCACTGGGATGCAAATTCCTTAAAGGGCAGCATAGATTCCCCTCTAAGAAATATGGACATGAGAAAATTGCCCCTTCTTAATCATAAAAGGAGTTTTACATGGGCGATTTGTGCAGTTTCCTTATGTTCAAACAGATAATGTGGTCACATTTCTCAAGTCAAATTCTAATTTAATTCAGAAAGAAACTGAAAGGAGAAGATCTTTCATAGCTTGGCATCTGGACCCTGTGATTACCTTCCAAAGACGAGGAGAAGCGGAATGAAGTCATGTGTAAATTGAATGCTGCTTCAAAAAAAGTATAAGCCGTATTTCTGTCAAATAGAAATAAAACATTTTTAAAAGTAATGTTTGGGCCTGTCTTGGTGTTTTGTGAGTCCTTTTTCATGGTAACAATCTCAAAAAAAAAAAGCAGCAAAGCTATTTTTATTATGTGTTTGACCAAGCAGAAAGTAATGGAATATGAAATGTGGAATATAACTATTTGGTATGCTTACCTTTATAATGACTTACAGTGATGAGTTGTACTGTTCAGCACATACCCCTTTGTAATGTCAGGTTGAATTTTAGAAAACGTATAAATTTGGTTTTAGTAATCAGAATTGCAGAATAATGATATTCAAATTTCATTGTTCAACTAGTTCTAGCTCAGAAGGGAGCGGAAGGTAGAAACAGTGGAAAGCTGGTTTGGAAAGGATTGTTCAAATTTACTGGGGCGTGCACATATAGCTTTTTGAATATATGTACTTATACATGTACACAGGAAGGATCCAGCCAGCACAACAGAATTGCACACATTATTTGTGGTAACCATTATTGGGTGCATATGTATCGTGTTAGTACCTGCATGTTCATCCTACTGGTCTAAGGAGCAGAAAGTCCTTAGTTACCACTCATTATTGTTTTTGTCCACGGCAGCAGTTACTTGCTTTTTTCTGCTGTTGCTGTCCTTGTTTCGGTTTTTTACTATCTGTTGCCTAATGGTAAAAAAGAAAAGTTCAGGTCAAAGTAATCTGATGTGAGTGACTGCTGATTTTTGAAGCCAGATTTCCAAGATTCTAAATTCTTCCAAGAACATCTTTTTTGTTTCATTTAGTTGTGAGATATATTGTCCTACGTACAGTTTGGTGGCTGTTTACAAAATAGACTCACTGCTCAAATAGAGTCTTTAATAATGGCAAAGTTTTGTGAAGGGACTGTCTGTTTCAGAACTAATCTAGATGAGGAAGGTTCCCACCTCTTCACATAAACACCCAGTTCACAAAGGATGTCACTGCAGGTTCTCAAGGGATGAAAACACCACATTGATCATTTAGTGTCTTGTGTGGAAGAGAACAGGTAAGTAATGTTCTTTTGCAGAAGAGCCTAATTTTTAACTAGTTTGCCCCATGTCCCACCTCACTGAGGCATTCTTTGAGAAGATAATGAATAAAGAGTCTGAATTCTCCACCATGTTTTACAAAGGAGCTGCAAATATCCCATTCTATATTTTTATATTCCAAATGTAATTAGACTGAGCATTTTAAATAACACAAGAAAAAAAATATTCTTTTCAGAACAGTGTCTGTTGGGATTAAAGTTGTTAGTAGCTGTATTTTTAATTCACATATATCTTCTAGACTCAAGAATAAATGGTGGTTTGCAGATGGTCTTAATGGTGCATGGCTGACTAGAAAAAGAACAGTCTCTTCTGCGATGCACTGATTTACAGATGCTAAAAAAAAGCTCTTAAAATAAGGTTTATAAACTTTAGATTGAAACATTTGAAGCCTAAGTGATTAACTAGCAACTCATAATTTAACTGATAAAAACTTCCTTTTTCGTCTTCTGAATTGTTTTAGATCATCTATAATTTTCTTGCATGTATGGTTACTAGCTATTTGTTGTGTAAGGAAGACAGGCAGGAGGAGAGACTGGGGTCAGGAGGAAATAAAAGTATCTTTAGGCAAAAGAATGTTTCATCCCAAAGGGGTAGAAAATGGCAGTTGTGTTTCTGTGTTTCTGCCAGAATAATACAGATGTAGGGGCTCCTTAATGCGATTCTCAGCTATAAATTGCATAACTCTGCTGGCCTTAGTAGAAATACATCTATTTGTCTGTTGTTTCACCTGTGCAGGACAGAGCTTTCCCAGAACATCATCTTAGCACTCATTTTGAAATATGAGATGAGGTTTCACTTAGTCCATCAGTTAGCATATACTCAAGTATCACATTGATTCCTTAAATATGCATGATAAGTTGGTCTGCTGCACACAGGATCTCTTGGTATTTATATCATAGGTAGTTTTGGTAAGGCCATTGTTGCGCTTCCATACATGATGGAGTGACTGAATTGAATGCAGTGGTGAATGCTGCCATCTACAAACACAACAGTCATTTGCAGTTCACTTTCTAGATTACTACTCCTCGAAAACTGTTTGGGATATTCTTTAAAATCATGAATATGATCATGTCAGAGTACAATCATTGTAACTTTAATGAAAATCAAGTGATTATTTATGACAGTAGGTGAAAAGTTCAAATGGTTTTCCAATATTTAGTGTGAAGATGATTCATAATAGTCTCTGGAATCCCTGTGCAAATGCATGTGTAGCTATTCTTTTCAGTTACATAGCAGTGTCTTTGTATATGGTGTTCAATACCAGTGTTCACAGTAAGGAGTGTCATCCCATCTACCTACTGCATGCTTCCCTTGGTGATAGATTCCAGTAATGTTCATCATTATGCACCAATTTTATATGTTGCCTTAATGGTCAAGGCTGCTCAAACCTGGGTGCTGTCTTTTTTGTTACTTCCACCCAGGAAAATGAGAAGGACTGATTCTTTGCTGTGTGCTTCAGAATTGAAAACCTCATTGGGTTAACAGGGTTACCTTTCCCAACCCAACTGTCAATCTCAGTCCCTTCGAACGTCACGTTTCACAGGTCAACCCATAGCTTGTTAAGCCATTTCAACAGTCAAGAAGTAGTAGATGTTTAGTTAAAATCTTTATGCCGTGCAACTTCCATTACATTTTATCTGTTTCCCTACATTCCTTCCTAATATCACTGCCCTCTAACAGAATACATTGCTCTAAGAATGATTAGAAATATCCTTTACTCTCCCCACTGCAACCAATTGACCTCCAAACAGCAACAAGAGAGATCTGGAAAATAACCTCTCTCAAATTTAAACTCTTATTGTAAGTCTGAGTTCTTCCTGGAGCTGGGAGTCACAGTAAAAGGTCAGTGCATTGATACAGGGTATATTAGTGAACTGTACCTCATGTTAGCCCAAAACCTGTAGTGCTTGAGGTAAAAGGAGTGATAAAACGGCTATGAAAACTTTCCTATCAGTATACTCGTTATGTGGGAAGGATGCTTTTGTGATGATACAGGGAATCAAAGTAGTTATTCACAGATTCATTTTTGGTCTAACAATCAATTAATGACCTCAGGTCACAGAACTCTATTTTTTAATACCTCCTTATCTCTAAGCAGCTTAGGATAGTGATGGCCTCTTGGTCTTTTTCTTTCCTTCTCTTTTTTTTTTTTTTTTAAAGATGTCAAGTGTCAAGGAAATTTATATTTGGGATTTGAAAAAGCTCTGCGTCTTCTACAAGAACAGGAATGCTTTGATTAATTTTGATATGTTTTCATTGACAACAGTATAAAAAATATTGCTTATAGTAATGTGTCTAAAATGTTTTCAGCCAGCTTGGTAACTGGGCAAATAATTTACCGCACAGGCATTACTCAGAGCTGGTGTTTACTTCAGAGTCCAGCAGGAGGTGTCAGCGGAAAAACACTTTGGGTTTAACATAAGATGTGAATTTTGTTTTTGTTTTGGCATCGGATATTTATGCACTTGCAAAATGTTATCAACAACATCTGATATTGTTGATTGTGATATCTGATTGTGATATTTCCATCCTGTGCCACTTACGTTTTTCGAATTCTGAAGATTTAAAGGTGTTTAATGATAATGACAAATACATAAAAGGTTTGGTTTGGCTAACAAGAAATTCAGCATGACCCCAAATTCAAACTCACTCTGTTTAATTGTCCAGAATGAGTGAAATCCAATAAATAAATGAGGAAATATCTTTATTATCTCAATTTATAAAGGATTTCATTTTCAATTTTTAGTTGGTGTAGATAAGATGTTTGCAAAATCTTATCTATAGATTCCTGGTGTTCCAACTTAGTATCTTAATTTACAATTATCCTTCTATCTGCGATTTTAAGAGTTAGTTTTGGTTTGTTTTGTTTTGTTTTGTGATTTTTTTTTTTCTTGGTACCTATACATTTTTTCTTTTTTTTCCCCCCTAAAGTGGAGGTCTCATATATAGGGTCACTTGTATAGTGAATAAAGGACAGCTGTCTCTTATCCCACTTCTTTTAGTTTTGAAGACACACAGACAGCCAAATGATTTTCCATTCAATTAACACTGCCTCATAATTGTCTGTATATCTCTATTGCGTACTTGGTGTAGGATGGATAGCTATATACATTTGGTCTGATGTGCCACAGTTGTTCCAGCAGCCTTGATGATGATGTCGACTTGCACAATGACATTTGTTGATAGGTGATACAACCCTTTAAATGTAAAGCTATGTTTCTCTATTATTCTAAATTTTAAGTAATAGCATTTACATTTATAGATTGAGAGGAACAGCACATTAATATTTTTTTTAATTAACTTCTTTATGATAATTCTTTTTTTCTCTGTTCCCTTGAGTAATGCCTGCTCAACCCTACGTTTATTGAGGCTCCTCACTCTGCAGGCAACTGACACAGGGAAGACAGACATGTAACAGTTACATGCTAAATGACTGGATACATTCTCTTCAGGAAAAAATAATCTCTTCCAGAAGGCAAATTGTAGTGTGAATAATAACATGACGACTTGTTATTCCCCTTCCTCATGATTTCTGGAATTCAGGGAAAATTTTAGAAGGGGATATAGCCTAG
>NW_008794595.1:1195591-1215309 GCF_000699145.1 Aptenodytes forsteri | reverse complement strand
CTTTTAATCTGGAAATTCTTTTATATAATGAACAACTAAATACAAATTTCATGTTAATGTGCGTATTGTAGCTTCTGTATATAAGTTGATTATTTAGAGCCCTAAACAACATTTCATGATTAAAAAAAGCCAAATGTACAACTGCTATAAAAGTACTAAAGTATTTAGAGGAGCTGTATTATAAAGGATAGGCCTAGCTAAAAATCTATTCATAGCACTAAAAAGTATTCATTGGGAAAATATGTTAAAAGCTCAGACTTACTGATACAGTCCATCTTCTAAGTTCCTCACTTCACTGCCTAATAAAATGTAGGATGCCAGCTATCTAACATATCTGACGTGACTGATTATACATAGAAAATATTTCTTGGAACATTATTATAACAAAGCTTTCAGATGCTTTGCTAATTTCTAAATAAGACATACCTCTATACATATATTTATTTTTGAAAAATACAGTTCTTAATCTCCTGCTGCTGAGAAGCTCTGAATGTCGAGTACTACAATTACAACTTATTTTGAATCTTCACGGGATAACAGAAAACAGTGAGAGACTTACAGCAGGTAAATATTTTGATGTTTTAAAAAAAAATCTAGTGGTACCTCGTTCTACTCTTATAGCTAACAAATCCTTGGCTAGACTAGTTATATTGGAAACAGAGTGGTCCTTTACTTTTGTGTATGGCACTTCGAACCATTTAGGGTCCTAATTAGAGATGAATAGAACACAAAAATAACCAGAGAAGACTTTTGGGCATCCTTAGTAAAGGTTTTGATATTTTTGGACATCTGAACTACACAAATTCTACTAAGATAGAGAAGAAAGGAAAAACAGGCCTGTATCAAATTCTTTACCTTTCAAAGACTGAAAATTATACTGTGAATGAATTATCTTGTATGAAATGAATATGTATTTCAAAACACATGATGAGGTCTCTTTTGTCTCATCATTTATAAATACCAAAGAAAATGTTCCACAGTATTACTATGGGACAGCCTGTCTCTTTCAGTCTACTTTGAGCTTTGAGCCATATTTAAATAACAAATTTGAACTTGCTTGACATGTAATTCTAGCTTAAATAGGATATAATGTTTTAAACACATTTTCCAAAAGTCTTTGTTAGATATAATTGCAGCTCAAATATCATGCCTGAAAAGAGTTTTGGAAACTTTGACATTGTCATCTGACCGACCAAACCATGTTTGAAATTGTTATCACTACTGCATTTGTAAGTGAGCTCAAAGCTTGGTGCAGACAAGCTGACAGGCAGCTTCTTGGAAGTATTGTGTCATAGTAACCTTAAACATGGCTTTTCCTTTTGAACACTTTAGTAGTTGAGATAAAGTGGAAGCATTTTGGCAGCCCCACAATCTTTGATCCAGTCTGTGGGAAAAATAGTGCTGAAATGCCCCTAGTTCTGAATTATATAAACCATGCTAGGATGACAGCTATCTGTCCTTTCCCCCTCTCCCCCTTGCACAGTTACTACAAGGCTTCCATTTAAACTGCAAACTTCTTGAGGCAAAGAAAAAAACTGATCTAAATGTCTTTTAAAATCCTAACATGTCACAGAGGCTACCATAGAAATAAAAGAATAAATAATGTTGTCTTAGATTTCCTACCATTGTTGCAGCTCACTCATACTCCTTGTAAACATACTACATCTGATTCAGCAAATTCTGTGGAATTGTCCTGAAAATACTTCAGTATTTCCATTAACATTTCTGAGTCTCTATTAATATTATGAAATTAATACTAACTTAAAATCTTCCTCTCTATCTTGGTTGTTGGAGAGTATGAAGGACTAATGTGTTTTTACTTTATGGATATCACTTGCCCCTTAGTTTGCCTGTTTCTGATGTTGTCTACGTGATTTCAGAGAGTTAAGGATGTTGAAAGAAGAAGAGGAAGACTTGGGAGTAACAAAGTGTTATTGTAGGCAATAAATTGGAAAATTGTGAGGAAGATACTGACTGAGGCTATGCCTTCAGCTAGTATGGCCGTGCCTGTTTTTCTCAAAGAGAGTACCAGGATAAAAAGATGGTTGTCAGAGGAACTGGGGCCTAGAAATAGTTTGGCATTTTTAGTGGATGACATGAAGCTGAAACCAAGTCCATGAGAGATGACAAGGGCTTGAAGGATGCATACGGCTAAGTTACAAGAAAAACAGCTTATTTTTCAGCCAGTGATAGGCTAGGATATCAGGATTAGGATGTCAGGATCTTCTGACAGCTCACAGATAAAACAGCCTTAAAGTTAACAATTGAAATTTGATCTCTTGATTGGAGAACAGGACACTGTAACCTAAAGATCTGGTGTGAGAGGAGGAAGCCTGAGTTTCTTCCCAGAATGAGATTTAGCAGGTCATCTCTTTCATCTCAGTGGGACTCTGAAAAGAGATTAAAAGGAATCTAAGATGCAACTCACTTGGTAACTGTGACAAAAGTTTTTAATGCAGTCTTGCCATAGAAATTGACTAGCTCTATTGAGAGGATGAATTCAAACCATGTTTCAGAAATCCAGCATATCAGGAAGTAAGGCAGAAGAAGTTATGTTCTTCCTTCACATGATTCCTGAAAGCTATTGCGTTTTCATATTCAGTTTATCTCAAAACTCCCTTTCTCCAGTCATCTGAATATGCACTTTTGTCACATAATTTATTTTCTGACAGTGGCCAATAAAGGAAAGAGAGGATGTCCCACCTACTTCTTGTTAGTCAGGGCAGGGCATGCTGAGTACAGTGGCAGCCAGAGCTCCAACCAGTGAACTTCTCCCTCTGCTTTGCCATATGAGGAAAAGCAGGAAAAGAAACCTACCACCAATAACACCACTAACGTTACTGCTGGAGCATTGACTGCTGCTGCCACGAGTGCCATGAATCCATTACCCCCTGACTCCTACACCATGACCATTTCCTAGACTGTTGCTCTGTGTTGTCCTCACAGTAGGATTTGAGGCCTCTGAGGTCCACAGGTGCACTCTACATCACCCGGTGCAATATTACTCCTACCTCACCCAGCAAGACAGCTCCCATTGCCCACAGATTTTCCACCACACACTGCTGCGAGAAGGACTTTGGGGTTTGGGAATAAAAGGCAGTATCCCCTATGTTTCTACATCAGTCCTGTTTATTGCTACTGCTGCTTTTCTCTTCTCCAGCTCCACATGTGACCCTTCCTTACTGTCCTGGATTCTCCCTTCCCTCTCCCTTTGCATATTGTACGTGTTCTGTCTTTCCAAGTTCATCCTTTCTACTTCCCCTCTGCATCTGGATGCAGGCAGCCACATTTCAATTCCTGGGAAAATTATGGAGCAGGTCCATAATGACAGACACTTTTTGCAGGCACAGGAAAGATAAGAAGACTTATGGGAAAAGCCAACGCATTTTTACCAAGAGTAAACCATACTTAACCAAACAGATTGTCTTCTATGATGAAATTACTTGCTTAGTAGATTAAGGGAGAGCTGTAGTTATAATTTACCTTGACTTTATTAAGTTGTTTGACACTGCTCCTACAACATTCTTGTGGGCAAGCTGATAAGATATGGACCGGAGACATGGGCCACAAAATGGGTGGAAAGCTGGCTAAACTGCTGAGCTCAGAGTTAATGGCTCAAGGTCAAACTGGCAGCCTATTATGAGTGCAGTTCCTTGTAGGGTGATACTAGATTCAATATCTTCCCAGATGATGTGTTTAATGGGATTGAATGCACTGTCACTGAGTTTGCAGAGGATACCAAACTGTGAGGAGAGGTAGATATGCTGGAAGGAAGAGCCACAATACAGATAGGTTGGAAGACTGAGCCAACAGGAGTTGCATGAGGTTTAACAAGGATAAATGTGAAGTCCTGGACCTGGAATAGAACAATTCCAAGAAGCAGAACTGGCTGAGGTCTGACTGCAGTGTAGCTCTGCTGAAAGGGACCTGGGGGTCCCAGGGGACAGCAAGCTGAATGTGTCAGCAGAATGCCTTTGCAGCAATGAAGGCAAACCATATCCTGGGCTGCATCAGAGCAAGAGTTTGGCCAGGAGATCAAGGGACGTGATTATTCCACTGTACTCAGCACTTTGTAGGCTCCTTAGAATATTATGTCCAGTTTTGGTTCCCCATGCTTCAAAAGAGAAACTGATAAAATGGAAAGGGTCCAGTGGAGAGCCACCAAGATGGTTATGCTGTTGGATAACTTGACATATGAGGAAAGACTGAAGTATTTGGATTTGTTCAGCCTATAGAAGAGAAGGCTCAGGGAAAATCACAGTCTGACAATAGCTTAAAGTTTAAGTATAGAGAAGATGGGGGTTCTCTCTTCACAAGGGTGCAGAGGACAACAGGCAATGAGCACAGATGGTTTCAGAGGAAATTCCAGCTGATATAAGAAAAAAATTCTTCACTGTGAGAACAATTTAACATTGGAATATATTACCCAGGGAAGTGGTGGACTATTCCTCACTGGAAATATTCGGCACTTGGCTTGGCAGGGGCCTTGATAATCTAATCTAAGGCCCTGCCTTCAACAGAAGTTTGGAAAAAATGTTCTCCAGAACTCCCTTCCAACCTAGTCTTTTCTGTGATTCTGTGATTTTCTCCATTCCCTCTTCTGTTTTCCCGTTGTTCCCAATCTTGTTTGTCTCTCATTCCAACCCCAGCCTCCGTGTGTCCTGAGCAGCTGCAGTTTTTCTTTCCTCCTTCTAAAACCTACCCTCAACTCCAGTCCTTACTTACTTCTTCATGGAAATTCTTCCCTCAGCATTATGACTGCCAGACATTCATTTACAAGAAGAGTGCCTACCACCCCTGTGTCACCTCTAAGAGAGGACAGGAGGTAGGCTGAGGAAGGGCAGTCCTGATCTTGACTCTGGTGCTTCTACCAATGGTAAAGACAGTCCTTCTCTTTTCTTGCCTGTCCCTTGGCTAGGAAAAAGCATTTGACAGGATGGATCAGAGAACCCAACACTTTTTAATGCTATCTCAGTGTCTGCCTTCCCATGATGCTAGCCAGACTCTAGAAATGTGTTGAATTGGGTTGAAGAGTCATGTAGACGAGGCTACACTAGAGAAGAAATTACATCCAATGCATCACCTTAGTAATCTCTCCCCTCTCCTGCATAGGCACTCCTGCAGACTGCATGACATTGAGCCAATGGAACTTGAAACCACGCTGCAGAAACATGCCTGCAAACCCTTATTTTGGTTTCTTTGCCACTGTATCCCACCCAAAGGCAAAGAATTCTATCACTATGAACAACCACAAGAGTGAAGAGAAGCACAGTGAAGAGGGATCTCAGCAAGGTGTCCATGATCTTAGCCTGACAGTATATGGGCTCATTTATTTGGACTTTTTGCTGACCAAAAGCAGAAAAACCTGACTGGACTTCACTGGATTTGACTGCCTTGGAAATAGTATATCAATGTTCTCATTGCATCAGTCCTAATAAAATTCTAAAGATTCCAAGCTTCCGGTCAACAAAGTATTTAGGACTTAGCCTGATTAACCCATAAAATAGATAACCTATTATGGTTAATAGCTTTCAGCTATTATGGGTAGCTGAAAGCTCATGTTTGTTCACAAAGGACTGACCTTTTTCTAGAAATATTAGTAAGATTTCCATCATACACGTATATCTAGGTTGGTGTGGATGAACCGGCCGTAGTTGTTAACATGTGAATAGACCTGCGATCTTTACACAGGACTCGTAAGGACTGCTGATCAAGAAGGCTCTTTGGTGTGAACAGGTGGTTGTCTGTGTGACCATAGACTTTCTCTTCCTTAAGCCCAAGTAGAAGGTATGCAAATAAAAACTCTGTGACTGCAACTGAAGGCAAAAAGCCAGATACTTGCCAGAAATGCAGGTGAGAAACTGTCCTGGTTTCAGCTGGAATAGAGTTAATTTTCTTCCTAGTAGCTGGTACAGTGCTGTGTTTTGGATTTAGTATGAGAATAATGTTTGTAACACACCGATGTTTTAGTTGTTGCTAAGCAGTGCTTACACTGGTCAAGGACTTTTCAGCTTCCCATGCTCTACTGACTGAGAAGGCTGGAGGTGCACAAGAAGCTGGGAGGGGGCACAGCCAGGACAGCTGACCCAAACTGGCCAGAGGGATATTCCATACCATGTGACGTCATGCTCAGTATATAAACTGGGGGAAAGTTGGCCGGGGTGGGGGGCGCTGCTGGGGGACTGGCTGGGCATCGGTCGGCGGGTGGTGAGCAATTGCATTGTGCATCACTTGCTTTGTACATTCTTATTATTATTATTACTATTATGATGATGATGATTTGATTTTATTTCAATTATTAAACTGTCTTTATCTCAACCCACGAGTTTTCTCACTTTTACTCTTCTGATTCTCTCCCCCATCCCACCAGGAGGGGGGAGTGAGCGAGTGGCTGTGTGGTGCTCAGTTGCCGACTGGGGTTAAACCACGACAGAAACCCAGTCAAGGAATCTCAGCCAGAGTGGAGAAAACTGACCTCCAGCCTGGTGCTTTTTTCTCCCAGGCAACAGAGGAGAATCCCCTATTAATATTCCCAGACAGGCATAGTCTAAAAGGTTAGGAGAGCATTATATATTTATGCTTGTCTTCATCTTTGTAAAATATTCTTGATTTTCATGTCCATTGTTTTTAATTATAATGTAAATTATATAATTTTTAAAAGATATTATTGTATCAGAACAACATCCTCAAATTACTTTTTATTTAATATAAGGAAATAACGGTTACATTAAATTATCCCCTCTATAGCAACCTGTGGTGCAGATCTTTGAACTCTTAATTTTTCTATCCATTGTCCCAGCTACTAGCCTGAAATATCTGATTTGCACAAGAAATGGGAAAAAATTCTCCCTCATGTGTTATATATTTGTTTCATGTTTACCGTTAAAGTTCTGCTAAAAAGTAAAAGAAAAATAAAGCCCAGTTATTAACATCAGTGTATGTTCTTCTGATTTTGCCAGCAAATCGAGATCCTGAGTCTTCATCTGTAAAAATAAGGCTAAAAGAGAAGCAGCACTTCAATTTATGCTTAGACTGGACAGGTAACAGTATCTGAATTTTTAAGATTTTTGGCCATAACAGATACCACGTATAGCGTTGATTCAATGAAAACTCTGTTATCATGAATAATGATCTTATAGAAGGCTAGTTATCCAAAAGTTCATCCAAAACAAAAACTTTAAAAAGGCATTTGAACTAACAGTGCCTGAGATCACAGCATTAAGTTGCTTTCCAATGAATATTGTGTTAAACTCAAAGCTTCCATGCTCTGTGAGATTGACTGAAATATCCTGAGAGACTGCTTCTCCCTGCGTGGTCATAAGCATTTGCACAGCTGCTAAAGGTTTTTGGCAGCTGCCCACAATTGTGGAACCACATCTGGAGTAAATCTAAGTGACCATAAATTTCAGTACCTTCAGAACAAAACAGTGAAACCTACTTCTCTCACCTAGCAGTACCAAAGCCAAAAAATAAGCCAATCAATTCCTGCTGTCGGGAGGGATGGAAAGAGAAAAACATAGAACTTTCTGTCTTCTCTTTAGCAGATATGTAAGATGCTTTAATACTCTGATATAGGGACAGAATATAAACTTAGATAACTAAGGCCTGATCTGGGAAATATGAGCCAAAACCAAAGGAGCTAATTCAATTCCAGGGATTCAGAAAATAAAACTTCACTTGATTTAACTCTTAAGGGCGAAGTTTGGAAACTGAGTCTTCTTTTACAGACCATCTTTATTCACAATAGATAGCATGCTTTCTTAAGGAGAACCCTGTCTCTTCAAAAAAAAAGTACTACATGATTATCACATTTTTAATTGCACAGATGAATTAGCTCAGTAAACAATAGCATAGTTTGCTGTGCAGTTTGCTGTTGAATAACTCAAAATTTGGGAAATAATTAAAATTTAACCTTCTAAAGGGAATTTGAATCCTGTATCTATGAAATATATAATTTTGTATATTTCATGAGACTTTTTTGATTAGGCTGACATTATACTATTGTTTGAAATGGGCGTCATAAGGTGAAACTGAGATGTTGAGAATGAGAGGGTATATATAATTTATAAACTCTACTTAATAAAGCATATGTTAAGCACAGCTCTGTGTGGAAAAGTCCTTTAAGGTTATTTATAGTTTGATTTATTATATTAGCGTTCTTCTTAATAATAGAGTTATCTTACCATTGTAATTGAGCCTATCAGTCAAGATTAGAGAGGACGTTTTACATGTCTGAAGGAAGATGGCAAGGCAGAGCTATGAACCTGCAGCAAGTACCAAAGTTAGGAAGACAACACTATTGAACCACAGTATTTTCTAAACTTAAATTTTCCAAATCATTTGAGTCTGGAGGTATGTTTTATGTTTGACCAAATCAGAATTGCCAGTCAAACCTGAGTGACCGTCCACCTCTATTAATTGGGGGTTTTAATATGGATTTCAAAACAAAGATGCTGAGTCAGCCAAGAGATGACAGAAAGAACCCAGTACACAGGGGCAACTACACGTAGAGAACTGATACCTGAAGAACAATCTCTCTGCATAAATGATCTCTGTGTTGTTCAGGGTGAGGCAAAGAATGACATCATATGACGTGCTGAACTGTAGCAGAACTGTTTTCAGCCAGGCCCTGAGATAGCCTCTCTCAGCTCCCAACAAGCCTAGGTTACTGTAGATGCCATGCTTCAGAATCTATTTCTTTGTCAAAGGTTTGGACCCCTATATAGAAGTACCAAGCTCCTCCCTATCTCAGCTTCTGCAGGAACCATTTTAGAGTTTGAGGCACAAAGAACTTAAAATTCAGATTTTCAAAGGTATATAGTTGGGGTGGCGTGTTCCCCCCTGCCCCACGTAAGCAACGACCACCAGTGGAGGTCATGATGGCTTCATGCAGCTTATGCTGGACTTTGTGGACGGATGGCAACATAGTAGCCCAGGGCTGTCTGGAGCAGTGACCCACACGTCTTGCTGATATGCAAATATGACTATAAGTCAATCATCTTACTCTATAAATAATGGACAGCTCAGGGCCCGCTGAGCTCTCCTGCACGGCAGAGGGCTGCATGGCGGGATCTCCCCTTGAGCAGGGACACCTCTCAGGGTTACTCCTCGAGTTTGAGAGATTCCTTGCTGCAACAGATCCTCGGTCAGCGCAGGGCCCGCTGAGCTCTCCTGCACGGCAGAGGGCTGCATGGCGGGATCTCCCCTTGAGCAGGGACACCTCTCAGGGACTCCTCGAGTCTCTGACAAGGAGTTTAGAAAGCAAGGGGGTCCTTGCTGAACCTCATGGCTCAACGGGAGGGTTTCCCTGACAGTTTTGTCTGACCCTGTCCTCTATGCAGTAAATAAGTGTACCTTGCCATCGCATCTTGTTAAACCAGTCGCGTTTACCATTGAACTTTGTTAACTCACTGTTTTCTATCAATAAAGTGTATTGTTGCTTCTTTCTTACGAGTGAAGTGCAGTCTCACTCCATCCGCGACAATAGTCACTTAACTCATTTAATCCATAGAAGTCAGACTTTAATGTCTTCATATGTTTATCTAAGTAATTCTCCCAAATTTACCTGTAAAGTTTCTGGCAGATGAACATTCACGTTGGTATTTAAGGCTTGTACTCAGCCATGGTGAAATACTTCCTCACAAGTAAAATCAATAAAATATTAGGGTCAGAAAAAAATTAAGGAGGGGTGCAGTAGAGAGAAAAGGGATAGGTAAACTTGTAGTGGAAGAAAGAGACAAACAGGCTATCTATGTTTCTTGCTTCACTGTTTGTTCTGGAGCAATATAATCAGCTTTAAAAGTATTGTAATGAAAAGAATGAAAAGGAAGTGAGGTGATGAGATGTGAAAAGTAGTCTACAACATTGATCAGATTTTGGAGAACATAGGAGAAGAAGAGTTGACGTTTCCAGGAAATCCACTGCAGGTTTTCCTTTTCTGGTTCTTTTGCTTCGAAGTAAAGATCAAGTAAGGTCATTTCAGAAGGTGGTGCAATGCTGTAAGAACAGGAAAATTGAAGACTGAACATTATTTTTGATTGATTGATTGATTGATTGATGGATTGATTGCATAGGAAAAGAGGTTTTATTTGTTGTTTTGGGGGGTTGGGATTGTTTGGTGTGGGTTTTTTTTCATGGTTTACTTATGAAATTAATGATTTTCCAGCAGGAATAACTACAGGGAATGCTGGGTGTAGTCTTCATTGGTTTGTCAATTGCACAGAAGAATTCCATTTATATGAAAATTTTATTAGTCAGAATTATTTTTCTTCTGCATTGCTTTCAGCTAGTTAAGTATATCTAAGATTAATGCAATAGAATCTAAAACCAGAACTCTCTTTCTCATATTGTTTCAGTAAGGTCAGCTACATGAATGATGCAGATGATCATAGAACAAGGGTGTTTCAATTATGTGTAGTAAAGTGACTCAAGCCTTTTAGCAAAGCGTAGCAGGATCTACAGTTAACAGAAATAACTAGTTTTTTTTTGTTACATATGTTTTTGTAGCAAAAGAATGATGTCCATAAAGCTGTGGAAATCATATGAGTAGCTTCAGAAAGGGACAGTGGAAACTAGAATCATAACTGAAGTGAAAATCCTTTGCTGTCCTGCACTACTGTTCTCATCTCTAAATTTGCCACTGCTTATGCCACTGATGGCATCAAGACCCTTTGCTTTTTTTATTGATCCGCAACCAAAAACCTTCCATAGGAAATTAAATAATATTACAGCTTTGCAATGTATGGAGACATCCAGCTTTACCAAGAGGAAGGCAGTTTAGCATCTCTTCCTTTCAAAGGCATATGGAGCAGATGCATAGCAGAAAACCTTAACAGCATTAGCAAAAACCTAAATTCTGATGGGCTAGGATTCATGATGCAATCAGGAGAAACTATCACTAGTGACTCCTTCTCCACAAGATAGTTTCCTCTTCATGTATGATTCAGTCCTTTTACTACCTCTGTTCTCATGTTTATGTTTTGTTTCATCACTCTGCACAAATAACAAATTACTTGCTGATTTGAGTGTAATGAGCTTCATAACTTCTTCCATGTTGTCTTTGTGAAAGAACTGTCCTCCTTGGCTTGATCTAAAAAACCAACAATCCTTACCTTCTGTACCTCTTCAGAATGCTGCCTTTTTATGTTATCAGATTTGTTAGTGCATGTGTGTGAGGCATTTGGGGTTAGTGCGTATTTATGATTTACCCAGGGGTGTTAATCATACACCTCCTTCATTACCCTCCTTCATATTTACTGTTTTTTTTCCTTTTGACTAGACCCAGTACTACTACTGGAATTAAAGTGATGAATAGCTATTTATGCAGAAGACTTCAAGATGTATGAAAGATACTACAACTTTCTGGACTAGCACTTAGAAAAACAAAATTAGTTAAAGACCTATTTTGTATAACTTGTCTTTAAGATTTTTTTTCCTTAAGGGCTGGATTGTGCTTTCCCCTCACAAGGTAACAAACAGGCTTAAATGAAATAAAACATTGTATTCTGCTACACAGAGGACTTGAGCATCTGCCATTTGCTGCAGAACAGCACTTCTTTTTTTTAAATTTATTTTTTGTCAACAAACTATGGATGGAGAAAGGCTGCACGAAGGGTTTATGTTGACCAATAGGTTTGTTGACTACAGGCTATTTTAAGGACTGTGGAGACCAGGGATACTGTTCTGTGGCCTGGAATGGAGAAAAACTATATTTTGCTAATATCTGAAATTCTTTAACTAAAGTTATTTTTCTTTGCTATTGTACAAGGAATCTATATATGGTCCTGTCTCGCTTCTTTTTCTCACAAATATCAGTATTTTTTAGTTTTTACAATCTTATGATCGTTGCTTCCTCTAAAGTTGGGTTGCCTAGATACACCTGCATCATCTTAATATCTTCAGTGTGGTATACATGGATACACTGATACATATATATGCAATCATTCCATTATGTTCCTGTCTGCATCTTACCCCCACCTCACAAAAGTCAGATATCAAGCTCCAGACCAGTACCTACAATTAAAGCTCTCAGACACTTTTGGCAATATTAATAGTGTTATCTAGAGAATATCAAATAATAGTAGTTGAACACAACATTCAGAAAATTTTAGTTTTGCGATGCATCCGATAACCATTCCCAGTATTTCTAAATGAATTCAATAGGTGAAAATATTCGATAAGTATCAGAAGTGAATTTAAAAAAAATCTATGGGCTACATACAGTATCTACTATTGCCATTAGTTTCTCAAAGCACTAAAGAAATAAATACATGTATTTGATGCTTTCTTTTCCACTAATAAAGTCCTGTTGTACTAGTCCTGGTACTCCTATCCAACACTGTTTTCTATTCTGGCAAATTATATTTTGTCTACTTAAACTCTCCTTCAGTTTTAATTGAATGAAAAATCAAACTGCATGTAATACTTCTGTAAGCAGTTAAAGCATTATTATTCTTCCACACAAGTATTGAAATAATTTCAGGGAAACGCTTGCAAGTTCTTGTGAAAAAAGAGTTTCATGTAAGATGTTATCTGAAAATCCAATAGTAAAAGTAATTTAATATTTGTGAGAAAACAAATTTGTATTACTAGTGCCACTTTTTGATTATATTTTTACTCCAGGTTATGGGATCACTCATTCTTTTGGTCTTTGCAATTTACTGCCTTCCCTTAACAACACTGCTACTACTTAATACTGAATGCATTATTTAAATGAACTATTTGGGAAGTGAGTTATGACTTCCCAGGTCTTATCTAAATCTTATTGAAATTGAAAAGCTATGGATAAGACCCATATGAAAAAGATTTGTGGAAGTGAGTGCCAAATTTTTCATTTTTCGTCTTGAGGCTGGCACAAATTAATTTCATTAGAAAGGGTTTTTTTAGATTTTCTGAAAAATACATTCTAATCCTTATAGCAGTTTTTAATTGTAGGCAGAGAGTTTAAGTTGTATGTTACTAAAAATAACTGTCTAAAGGTAGAATGAAAAAAAAAGAAAAAAAATGCTTTTTTACTTAATTCTATAGAAATGTATTATATTTTCAATGTCTATCTATTTAGATGAGTCTTTGGAAATAGAACAGAATTTTCATTTGCTGTGTTTCATGTATATGTTATGGCATCAGTTTTTCATAGTTCCATGCAGTTTCCATTAAAATGAATGGATAGTTGATTCCTGCCAGAAAATTCAGACATGTTGGACAGATTTAGCTGAACATATTAATCATCTGGCAGTGAAGTGGTTAGTTGTATTTGTATTTAGTGTAGGTGTAATTAAGCTTCAAAGTTAACACTTTAAAGTTAACACCTCATTAAAATCAGTGGACAACTTTTATACTTCTCTTCCTAATTTTGCAGTATTTTGGGCTGCTGACTGACTGACTGATATACATTGAGGAGTCGATTTTTAAATAAGAAGAGCTAGAAATAGAAAATAACACCTTGATGTCAATGAGCAAATTCTTGAGATCCACCCTTGGCCAGTCTTTATTCACATTCATGGCAATGCGACTTCCATTATTTACCATAAGATGTATTTATCCAATAAATATTAAAGATTTTAGGTTTGTTTGGGTTTTTTTCCCCCCTGCAGCAAAAGGGAATAGAGTTTCAAAGTGCAGTGGGGAAGGAAGAAGAGAAAAGATCTTAATATGAAGTCATCCGTGACTGTGGCAAGTCTTGGATCTTAAACACCAGACTTCCCTTTGGATGTTTTTTAACTTAAAGTGTTTGACTAGTAGCTTTTGCATAAGTATGAATAATAATATTCATCTTTTAACAAAATGAATATGCTGCTGCATGAGATTATTTGGAGACTATCACTGCCACTTCCAGATGAACGCATATTTCTGTCAGGTAACTCAAGAAGTAATTGTGTTGTCATAGAGCAGTGGAGCACCATAATCTCGATAGACTATTTGTTCTTTTTTTTTTTCCCTATGAATGCTTGAAGAAAGGTTTCATTCCTGAGATTACAAAATGGTCATAATTTTGAGTTCCAGAACTGTGGTGACAGTGCTGTTATAAAGGTTGTGTGCTAAGATGTTGCAAGAAAAGAGATCTGAAAGAAAATATAAATTGCCAGAAATGTTGTCCACCATAGTATTATGAAATAAAACTTAAAGCAGAGAGGTTAAAACAAACTCAAGAAGAATGGTAACTTAATACATGATAAATTCCATTATATAATAGTTGGTCAGCATTGTGCCAGTATCTGTTTATAGGGTGAAAATTGAGGAACTTGGAGATACTGGAATGACAAGAAACACATAAAGGAACCGCAGAGATTCCAAGAGCTTAATAACACTACTGGAAAAATGCCAGAGATGGATTTATAAACCTTCTATCTACAGGCTGAAGGAATTATTCCAAGGAGCCTTAGGTAGCAATGTATGTATTGGATCATATTTAACTATGTGATTTTCTTGTGGGTAAATGTTTTCATGAGCTCTATTATAATGTTTTACAAGTAAAGTAAATGTATGAAGGCAGTATAATTTATTTTCTAATGAGGGATCAAGTAGTTTATTTCTATTGTACATGTTATTACAGTGACTGTAACATGCTGTGGGAGAGCTGCATGATGAGCAGTCACATCTTGCTAACACATCTTAGATGATAAACAGATGGAGACTATGGAGACATTCCATGTTAGGACATGCAGGACAAATTATTTCACAAACATAATTAGCATAAATTACTATTTAAAAGCTTTGGGGTTTTTTTTAATAGCCTCCTCCTCTGCCCCTTAACAGCCATGACCTTGGCAGCTTGAGTCTTCAAGAGCAGCTAGAATTATGATGGGTGGATGAAGCTCTAAAGGGTTAGAAGTTTAGTTTGGAGAAGTACCAAGAAGTTTGGATACTAATCTCAGATTTATCCAAACTAATCCTTGGAGGTCTCTCTCCTTCCTCTTCCACATCTTTCCTCCTCCTCCCCCTAAGACTGACTATGTCTTTTTTCAGGTTTCATGCTTGCACTGACAGTGTCCTTTCACAGTCCTCTTGGAAATTTCACATCTGGTATTGCTTTATGCTTCCTGTTATTTTAAAATCACATATAGTGGGATCTCCCTGGGTCAGGGATTTCTCGTGAAGGTTTAGCTACTTGCCCTAGTGAAGTCTCAAGACTGGTGAGTTTTGAAATGGCAAAAAGTGAAACAGAATTTTCAGGGCCATTAACTGAATTTGATATAAATTTACCATACAATTTAGGGCCAAAAAAAGGGACTATGAGACCTCTAGTCTGATCCCGTGTGTAAAGTAAGCAGCAGATTTTTAGCTCCTTATTGCTGCATTGAACCCAATAACTTGAGTTTGACTGAAGTATGTTTTCCAGCAAAGCGTCCTATCTTCATCTAAGTACAGCAAGAGTTGAAGCTAGTTCCCTCATCCTCACTGATAAGTATTCATGCTTTTTTTAATTTGAGTTTGTCCCTGTTCAGCCTCTAAACATTCATCCTTAGCCTTTCTTTACCAGATTACAGATCCTTTAGGAGCCTAGTCTTTCTCCCCATGAAGGCCTTTCCATGCAGTTATAAAGTATCCCTGGTCTTTTTTTTTTTTTTTTTTTTTGTGATCTAAGCAAACAGTTATTTAAATCTCTCATGCTTGAGATTTTTTCTCCAGACCTTGAATCACTTTTATCTGCACCCTTTCAAAGTTTTCAGTAATCTTTTGAAAATGCAGACTGGAACAACAAAAATAAAATTGCCTTTCTAATCCTACTCAATATTCTTCCTTTACATATCAACAGATCAGACTGTTTCTTTTTGCCGTAGCATTTAACTGGAGGCTCATATTAAATTACTTGTCAATGGTGAACACTGGTTTATGAGGACAGTTTATGATACTCTAGAAACGGGACCCAAACTTGGTGAAGTCTTGAGATGGAACTGTATTCACCTTTCTGCTTCCCCTAACAACAGAAAACTCAGAACCATGAATGTAAATAAAAGGCACACATGTAAATAAAAGGGTCAAAATCCAATTCATTCTTAGAAGAAAGTTGGGAGAGTCAGGTCAAAAGAGAGAAGCAAACTTTTCTTCTCTTTTGCTCTTGCATAAAAATGTATGTGCTCATCTTTAACAGGACATACACTATGCACCAAACTGGAATGACCAACTTTAACTTTTCTAACGTCTGGCCTAATTGGAGTTCCTCATTCCCGCAAAAACACAGATGTGACTTTGGCTGTATTAAAACATACATTATTTGAATCAGTTCAGTCATCAAGTGATACAGATCACTTCCCATGACTGCCTGTCTTCGTTATTTACCACTGTGCCAATCTTTGTGTCATCCCATAAACCTTATCAGCTCTGATTTTATCTTTGCTTCTCAGACAATTGATAAACATTGAAGGGTGTCAAGCCTAATGTGAACCCCTACTGCAAGTCTTAGAAGCAGCCTCAGTTGATTAGGATTCCCCACTGCCTACTACTTACCAAAATGTCAGCCTATTCTAAACCCATTTAATTTCAATTTACCTTGATGAAATTGTACTATGTTAAGTAACATTGTTAGGAGGCAAACATTACGAGAATGTATTCAGATAATTATAGATATATTTAGTGTTCAGGAGAGTGAGGGGCTAATTGTGTGGCTGAAAACATATGGAAAGTGTCATGGGCTGGATATTCTTCTGGATTTGTCTTGGTCTGAGACAACACTTGTAGGCTAGTCCTAAACCAGTGTCACCAACGTGTCATGGAGGCACAACATCAAATATCATGGGTCACAATACGTACCTTCAGCCTGTATAAAGTAGAAGAAACCACTGTTTCAACTCTCACAGTTGACCTAGGATAGAACACATGTTCTGCTTTTCAGTAGTAAGGATAACATTTTTAATAACCAAATGTTCTCACAGCATCTCATCTAAACATGTCATACTAAATGCAAATATTATTTTTTTTCAGCTGAAGTATCTAAAAGAATTACCTAGTAAAAGGGAGAAACTCAAAATTCTAAGACTGATTAATTGATTAATTACCTGCCCATGATTCCCAGGTAAAGATGATATATTGAGTAACAAATATCACTACATTGTGTATAAGCTTATTCTTGAAAATTCCAGGGGGGGGAATCTTAAAAAGAAGCCAAGGCCAATAACCAAATAATCTGTTTTCAAATCTCTGATTTTTTTTTAATGCTATTGTGTATTTACAGATTTGGTATTATCTTAACTTTTATTTCAAAGGATCACTTCATTGATCCAAAATCATTTTGCTATATTAAAAGTTCATATAAGCCTTATCAAAATGATACTGCCTGTTAGATAAAACCAGATGCTCTATGCAACAAGGTTTTGAGGAAAGTGCAGAATAATTTTTCCAACTGGGGATTTGGTAGCCACAAAGTGATTTGGACTTTGGCCAGAATATTATAGTTAATAGCCCTTCTTTTATGAAAAGTGTCATGGGATTTTTAATGACAAGCCAGTCAAGAAGGGCTGAATTTTACACCTCTTCTAAAGACAGTTTTATGAAACTGGTAAAAGGTTTTATTTAGTCTTACTGAAAGAATTTGTACGAACATGGCTCACTGGCACCTCTAAATTATATATAGCATTTTTAGAAAAGTAAACGACAAATAATCTTTCCATTTCTCTCTTATCTTTGTCTATAAATTCATAAAAATGTAGATATTTATTTAATATGTTGATTACAAGCATATATTAGCAACAACCTTGTGCAATAACCTGTATACCTATCTATGACAAAACAGGCACATGGAAATTCACCTTTGAAAGAAATGGGTCTGTCATTTTCTTAATATGTGTAAAAATATTTTATTTTTAATGCTATTTAGATAACTAAAATGAAGACTAGATTCATATGCTACAGCTTATGAGCTCATGTGACAGATGAATAGTTTTGTTTTGGATATGGAGCTGCTGTAGATAACAAGTTATGCTTGTGACTATACAACTGCTCTTGTGGCCTGCACTAGGGAGTAAAGGTATTCCTTTATCCATTAAATACTCTAAGCAGCATCAGTTTTCTCAGTTGTTGCAAAAGGGATACATATTTAGTCCTTTATGTTTCATTTCCATTCCCTCATCTTTGTAGATTGTCCATAGACTTCCTTCGGGCTATGAGTATGGTAGAAAGTAAAGTGTTATTCCCTCTCCCCGCTTTTTAGTTTCTCTGTTTTGCAGTATCCTTTGGTTTAGGGAGAAATTTTGGTTTTATGCGTGCTCCCTGCCACTTGAAGGCACTACCTTCTCTTCTTCTTTTCTGTGTAGTTTCTCTTCCTCCCTCTCCTGGTTTGTTCCACTTCCCTAGGTGAGGAGCAAAAATGGAAAAAGCAGGGGTTTCCACTCGGTTGTAAGACAGGATGCACTCTTGTACAGAGAGCGAGCAGAGAGATTTTCAACCACAGCTACACAGGGCCATCTTTAGAGCTTCAGGTGCCCCAAGCAAGACTAGGTAATTGTGCCCTGGGATGAGGTCAGAGTTGGTTTAACAGCAGGTTTCAGAACCAAAAATGAAAGCTTTTGTATCTCAGTTCAGAGGAAAGACAACCATTAGAAGTACATCTCGGTGTCACATTGTTAGGCAGAGATGTTATTAACATCACTGATGTACATGTGTAGTAAGCCAGAGGCACAAAAATGCTTCCATGTAGTTAAAATGTACACACTTGGGCAATGCCAGTGGACATTTTACATTTAAAGGGACAGAAGTGACTTTCTGTGGTAGACAAATGAGCTCAAAGAATACTTGCCCCTATCAGTGCCCCTTCCACTTTGGTATCCCATGTGGACACTTGTTTAGAGTTCCCCTAAGGCTGACCCTGCAGCTAGAGTGTGTACAGAACAAGATTGCCTACTGTATGAGAAGGAGGAGGAGAGGGTTCAGGCCCCTAATCAGCAATGACATTTCTGTTTCCTGACACTGCAGAACGAGGAACAAGGGGTCATTCTACGTAGGAAACTCAAATGCAAACCTGCCAATTAAAGGAATAGTTAGAAGGAATGTCACAAGCAAAGAGACACAAACACACAGGAAGAACAAAGGCATTTTTAAAGATAAGTGAAGAAAGTAATCAAGAACTGATGCTCTAGGGAAGATTAAAAATAAAAACCACACCAAAAAAAACCCCAAACACCAAAATCAAAGCATCTCTGCATACACTGAGAAAATAGTTTTAAAATGTATCAAATACCCTAAAAGAAAGTAAGAAAATGAAGCTGCTGGGTGTTAGGTTGAACAAACCAGAAATCAGAGATGATATGCTACATGTAAAACTCTGTTATAGATGGTGGAGACTAAACGATGTAAACTTTGCTGAGAATTCACTCTCCAATGTTATCCCTGTAAGGGTAGATAAACAACATGAGAAAGATGAGCTCTTTACCCTGATACCTTAAAATGAATTGAAAATGTGAAAATTTTAGAACAATTTATAAACATATTCAAATGCATACCTGAAGAATTTAAAAATGGGGGAGAAGGGATAAAGCTTTCTGGTTTTTTTCTTTTTTTCTTTTTTCTTTTTTTCACAGGTAATCTCTTAATCTCTCATTTTCCCTTCCTGGACTATTTCAATATACTGGTACAAATTGTTTCATATTGTGAATATAATCAAAATTAGAAGAAACATTTGGTCCATTCACTTATCCAAACTATTCTTAACGCTTGATAGTGGGACAAAGACTATGTAAAAAATAATTTGGAGTAGAAAGTAACAGAAACTCACCAGCTGCGGATAT
>NW_008794595.1:1178247-1195548 GCF_000699145.1 Aptenodytes forsteri | reverse complement strand
TTTTTTTTTGCTTTAAAGACATTTTGTACTAGCTTCTTTCAAAAAAATAATGAAAAGAATAACTTAAAATTGAAAAAGCGTTAGATTTCCAGTGTTTTAATGCTAAAAAGCATCTACGCATACATGAAATATATACTTGAAAAGCTTGGTGGAATTGACTGAAAATAGAAAATGTGATTTTTTAGGAATTTGAAATACAAGTTTAATAGGTTTCAATGTTTCGGTTTGTAATGCTATTCTGTATCCTGCATTCAGAGGTATCCTAAAGCCCTTTTGGTTTTAAAGTCTGCCAGACATACATTGGTGGCAGAATGCAGTCCCACAAGAACAGCAGTAATGTATTACTTGAGTCTTCTTTTTCCCAGTGGGAAGCCTCCATGAATAAGGCTTGATACCACTGCCAGCAGAAGATCCAATACTTTAGATTGGGGAACTATGCCCATATTATAATACAACTCTCAGAGACTAAACAGAAAAAAAAAAAAAATCTTTCATCAAAAATAGATAGGAGTTGTTATCAGTTCCTCCCATTTATTTCTCACAGCTGTGTAGAATGCCAGTGGCCTTGTGGGGAATTTGCTGGGCTGTTTAAAGAGATACTGAAGGAATGAAAACTGTTATAGTTGAGTCACCAAGTCCCTTTCCCTTCTAGCAGGAATTATGAACAGACAAGAGAGGTGATTCCACATATGTTAACAAGATGTGGTCAGCTGTTTAAACCTACATCAAGTGTATAGGTTTTGGGCTCTTTGCCTGAGCCCAATCAAGTGCATAATTCAAGTATTTTACTTAATAACAACTACTGATACCTCTAGACAATAATGTCACTCTCCTACTATCATACATGACTGGTATTAATTTTTGTTGCTATAGGAGTTGGAGATGTCTCAGCTAGGCAGAACTCTACAGTAAAAAATCAAAAAGATATTCCTCCTCTCATTCATATCCCTTCCCAGATGTTACACTGTTGTCTCTACTCCTGTGTTAGGAAGAAACATTCAGGGCAGATCAGCTGGAAGAACTCTTGTCTATTGTCCTCTTAACAGCAGACTTTCTGAGAAATTGTTGCCTCTTCTTTCTAGTTAGAGTACATATGCATGATGGAGTTACAAAAGCTAAAGATTTAATTAAATGACATTTTCTTAAAATCTCTATGCATTACTATGGAGATAATGAAGCTCTTCCTATTTGTATTGGCCTGAATTTATGTTCCACAATTTACTCTGCTTTTTGTGTAGACTTTTTTTCTGATTAATGACTGAGTACATAAAACTTACTATGTTATAGACAACAATTATAGGAAATCCTTTTTTTTTTACTTTCAAAGTGAACAATTTCATAAAACATTAAAACATATTGTGTTTCCTAATACAGAACCAAAACCGGTATATGTTGATATTACAGAAATTAGCTAGACTTAAAAAAAAAAAAAGGGAAAAATTAAGTAGGGTTTTCAATGTGGCAATACTTGAAGCATCTCTGTATTTTTAAAGGGATATGTATAACTCTAGATGAGAGCAAAAAAGATTATATGTTTGTAATTTAAGTTTAAGTTATATATTTAGGCTGGTATTAATTTCTTAGATAGGTTAGAGAGGAAAATACCAGTGAGAGAGGAAATAAAATCAAAGAAAAGAAGTCTTAAAATGTTCTGTTTCTTCGGTTGTTTATTAACAGAAACAACTTGCACCTCTAGGGCCCTTTTTATGTAAATGCACATCTCAAAAAGCCAAGTCTTTAATTACACATCAAGACTGGAGAGAGCATACCGGAAACAAATGCGGTAGGCCTTGTAAACCAGTAAAAACCTTGTCGCAGGCAAAACATTTGTGAGTTAGAGAATTGTATGTAATTTATTGCCAATAAAAGCAAACATTTGATCACTGACTGGGGTATTGGGGAAAACAAGAATACAAACACTGAGTCAAACTCATATATTCTCCCCTTCTCCAGTGTTAATTGCCCTTATATTCACCAAGGGTTACACACAGTTGATGAAAACTCCTCTGGTGAGGAGGTGAGGAGACGAGAGGAGGTTGAGGCAACTGCAGTCCCTCAGGGATGTCCCTGCCCCGGCGCGGGTGGCCCATGGCTGCAGCCATTCAGGGTGTCCCTGCCTCAGCGTGGGTGGCCTGCAGCCACAGTCCCTCAGGGCTGCATGTATGCGCCCCTCATCCCCACCCCAACCCTAAATACATCTGCTGAGGGGCCCCATGGACTCCTCCAGCTGCCCAATGTTCTGGTGCACTCTGGGGTGCTCACGCTGGTGCCAGAGCCATTGGGTATTGGCTATGGCCAGCACAGGGCGGTCCATGGCCTCTTCCCGCTTCCGTCACCCCTGCAGCCTCCTCCTGCCCAGACCTTGTAACTTAACAGCCATTGTGAACCAGCACAGCATAAAAGGTGTCAGTATCCATTCTGGTGTAAGGCAGTGAGATACCACTGTTTCCAGTAATGCTCTTGCTGATTTTTATCCAAATACGGCATAGAATCAGTCTGAACTTCATGTTTTAACAAGGAAATTCCAAACATAAATCCTCATTACTTTTACAGAAGATTTTAAACAAAATATGAAATGAATCCAGGTCCCTCTGCTCTCACAAGTAGTTCAGTTGACATCTATGGTGCCGTGTTAAGATTATATTATGCTTTATAATGAAACTGGAGAGTATTTTATCTTGAGCTCTAAAACCTTCTTTGGCTTAGAAAAACCTGGATTTCATCTTGTATTTACAAGCAACCAAAAAAACCCTAAATATCATTTGTATCAAGCAGCTTTATTTACACATACATTTATTATTGATACATATATTTACAGAACTGAGAGTAGACTAGGAAGCATATAGTAAGTTTTCAAAAAAAGAATATCTAGGGTACTTGTATACAAGTTTACATTTAGGGTTAAATGTCTATTGTACGTCCTGAATTTTAATCCACACATAGGTATATGAAATGCTTTTCCGATATTTCAGAGTAACTGTAAGTTGAGTCATATTTTTGTCTGGAAGCCATTTATATTTTTGTATGTAATCACCACATCACATAAAGGTAGACTATATTCAAGCAGCTGAATACTTCCAGATATTTCTGTTATGAATGTTGTTCCAGTGTTTGGCTACCTCATATATCTATAATTTATCCTGTAGATAGCTAGCATGATGAGCTTTTCGATGTTGCATGTCACTAGAACTTGTGAGAGTGTTCTGGGAGAACATCGCTACGCGCTCACTGCGATGACCAACTGCTGTCGGTCACTGCTGGAGATGGGAGGATGAGCTGGGTGGGTCTTAGGTTCAACCTCTTACAAACACTTTTAGGATTAATGCTGCTTTGCACTGTCTTGCCCAAACAGATTGAGATGCCCCAAAGAAGAGACAATCAAAGACGTCAGGTCTTATTGTAGGGAAGAGAAGTTATCATACACCCACTGTTTTCTCCATCCTTCTTTCAGCTCTTGAGATGGACATATCACTTCCACCCCCCTGCAAAACTGCAAACTCCCCATACATCTCTGAGGTATGAACCTGGAAATTTAAATGAGTGAACAGCAGCAAGGTCAAGCTTCTTAGACTTTCAGGTGAAGGGAAAAGATTGCAATCCCTGATAAAGGCTTTTTTACTGCTCAGCTTTTTGGAGAAAGCAAACTGAATGATGCTTAAGAATCAAAAAGGAATGAGTCCTGAATTTCCTTCCTAAAGAAATAAAAAGTAAATAAGAATACCATGCTAAGGATAAAAATCAGTTCTGTGGCAAATAATAAAAATGTCATGGATTTTTTTTTTCTGATCTAATTTGTTAATTCTGTTTTGATGAATTTTACATTTAGTAAGTAAATTTTGTTGTTTTAGCAGAAAGCCCAATACATGAATAGTATGGCAATTGTTATTGCAGTAATTTGAAGTCTCTGATGAAAAAGGTAAAGAAAAATAAAACAAAAATTATAATCTAAACTAAAACTCAGTGGAACCAGAGCAGTGACTCCAGATTTACATTGCTTTAGGAACAGAATCAGATATTCCTTCTCTTCTTTGTATAAATAATTTTTAATGAACTCAAGTACATCAGTTAAAATGTAATGAATAAATTAAATTCGTACTTTTCATCACATCACTTACAGAAGAGAACTTTCCACAGATAGCTGGTTCCATGACACTGAAAAAATATTTCTAAAATCAGTAAATGAAAAAATATATAATCTGTCAACATTTGTTAGAAGTTTTCACAACTACTATTTTAATTCAGTACCTCAATAATAAAAAGTTCCCGGAATCTTCTCCTTGCTTTCAGAATGGCCTAGAGGGTTTCTGTTCTGTTTGCCTTCTAGTCTGTTTCCTTGCAGCTACTCTTTTTTTGTTATATCTGCTCTGATAGAACTGCTTCTGGAAATTACCCAGTCTGTTCAGATTCATCTTCTATCTTATGGAAGCAATGAGTTTGATCTACTTTGTCTTAGAAGGACATCTAACTGATTTTTAATTCTATGTCCAGTATGTAAGTGCATATGGATTCATTGTGGCAGTACCTTTGGTTACCTCTTGAAGAACTCATTTTTATTCAGTCATCCATGAAGTCTAGTGACTAGCTTGAATGACAACTTTATATCCAAGCTATGTTTAGCAAATGAATGAAAAACAAACAAAAGAGGATATTTCAAATGTTTTTCATATATAAAACAGAACTAAAAAAAAAACCACACCACCCAAGCAAAAAAAAAATCCAAACAAAAACCCACAAAAAACCCCTGCTTAATATCACTGAATTTCTGCATAGAATCATCTAGTTCTTCTACTGTAGGCAACACCTATGTTTTCTTTCCTGGAGGTTTTACTTTTAGTATTTTTAAGAATTGTGAGGCAGGTTTACAGCTCCTTTTTTTTATTTAGACTCTTATTTTTCATATCCCATTACACTTAATGAGATTGGAAACCTGCATTTGAATCTAGGAGCTATGAAACTGGCTCAGCATATTGCATGCAACGCAAATAACTGGAAATCAAGTGGTGAGAGCAGGAGACACATTAATTATTCATAGAACTAAATGTATTGAAGAGCCCACATTACAGCTCACAAAGGAGTATCTCTGAGTCCAGCGAGGGGAGGAGTAACCGCCTTCAAATCCAGTTAAAGTGCACCTGACACACAAGAGGATGGTTCTCAAAGTGACCATGAGAATTTTCAATAAAAGCTAGGGGTTTTAAAGAAGTTTCTGGTGCCCAAATCCCAGTGAAAGTCAGTGAGATACGGGAATTTAATTCCCTTTTTCAAATCATAGCTCAAACAAGTGGAAAGATCTGACCTACATTATATTTTGAATTTCTGCCTATCTACCCTTGTTAAGAATTTTATAACATTTACCATTGTATCTACATGTATTGTGACTGAAGCCTTGTCAAACTGTAGGGAAATCCAAGACTTTGGGGGAAAGTGCTAGTATATTTACTGTGAACGGACACAAAGAAAGGGTCTTCCAATGTAACATGAATCTTTTTTATCACTGTATCGGTGAAACCCAGGATGAGTTTATGTATATGGATGGCAATTTTAATCTGTATTTTCCTTCTATATTTTATAAATATTTATCCATAGTTCTCAATCTTTTTTTTCAGTTTTCACTTCACTAAAAAGTTTCCAAATGGTACAAAGTGGATTAAAGACTTCTGACATTAGGTCTTTAGTAACCCTTAGAAGCAGGCAAGAGATCTGTGGACCACACGTTATTCTAAATAAAAGAAAATATGAATAAGTTTCACTGCAACAGTGTTGCATAAATAATCACTACAGATATTTTTGTTGCTAAGAATCTTCTAGATGAGGGATATGTCATTGTTTCTGCACATTTTACTACTAAGTATGATTTTACAGAAAATAGTACTGATTTATCTAAAATATCTACTTTCCTGAAAGTGTCTAAAAACAAATATTGTATTATTAGTATCAGTCTATGCCCCAAGGTGTATTATTAGCTATTGCTTGAAGGGATGATGTTGCTGCTTGGATAAGCAAAGCTTTTTCAGTATGCATTAATACAAATATATAATAGAATTATAAAGTTAGTTGATACTTCATATGGATTCACTGAACATTACCAACCTTACAGAGATTATAAACATTCAATACTGCTGTGTTTTAGGTGCCTCCTCTTTCAGAATTAGCCAGAACGTCCCATAATTTTCTATAAGTGAAAAATAATAGGAAGAATAGAGCTATTTTCTTCTTCTTCTTTTTTTTTTTTTCCTATTTTTGGCTGCAGGAGTGGTTAACAGTCTAGAAATTGCCAAAAAAATGCAGTTGGATCCATTTACTTATGATTTTTTAGATGAAAGTGAAGACTTAACTGCTGCAGGAAAAACTACATCGTTTAAACCAAATCAGAATTGAAGTGATTTATTCAATTATTAACAACATATAATTAACTAGCAATCAGTGAACTATGTATTCAGAGTCGATATTGGTAAAATAATGGATAGACCACATCACTGGACACTTAGAAAAAGTTAATAAAAACCTGCAAATTTCCAGACACCCTTCTATAACTTATCCCAAGAAGTTCTAATTGTGCATGCACACGTGCACACACACAGATACGTGCATTCCCCCATAGGTCTTGGAAGGTGTAGACCCCCCTCATGTGGGCATGAGGGACCCCTGCCTGCACCACCCTGCTGTGGGAGACCCCAGCCCTCTCCCCCAGGCCTGTGCCATCCCTCATTACCCCAGAGGTGACAGCCCCCAGGAAGAGACCCTCATGCATCCAGGGCGCGGGTCCCTAGGGTCCATCTATGCTAGATGTGGGCGAGCTGGGGGGCGGGGAGGGGGGGGAGGGGGGCATGGGAGCGCTTCTGGCAGGGTCTTGACTGCTGCTGTCCCCTCCACTATCTCTCCCCACTGTCACAAATTTTCATGCTTACTTTATACTTCATTTCAGGTTGAGTCCTTCTTTGTTTCCAACATCTCTTTGTAATGCCCTGGTTACTGTTTCATGTGGCTGATGCTCATGTTTCTCTTTAATATGATCACTTTTGAGCAAACACACCCCAGACAATTTTGTGTATTCAATCCATGCACACACTGTGTACACCCCCATCTTTATGTTAACAAATATTAATAACCAGGCTGTTTGCCAAAAGTGGACCATACAAGCAAACCCATACATACAAAACACATCTTTAAGCAGTAGTATATCATCCTGGACAATGGTTTTCCTGGTCTGTAATTCAGCCATTGCCCCATATACCTGTGCTACGTTAATCTAATGTACAAGAAATTGCACGTAGTAATATTCTGGAGCAACATTAGTACATGTATTAACATAATGACTTTAAGCATTACATTTGAAACTAACAGTGTAGAGTGCATTTTTTTTTCACTTATGAGTTGTTTTAAAAGGAAATTCTCCTTTTTCCCATGATTATGACACTCTTATATGTATTTTATACATATGCATTATTCCCTTTGTCACAGTTCTGAGCTCTTGTGTAAAGATGACTGGGCAGAACCTCACTCCTATTTCCGTGTAGCTTTGGTGAAAAGTGGTAATTTGCTACATCAGCAAATGGATAAAAGTAAAATAGCATCGTATTAAATCAGTGGAGGCAAAATTCCATGTGTCTTCAATCACCCCCTGCTTCTGAGTGTACACTACATCAGGGAAGGAAGGAAGCTGGATTATTCACAATCTGTGAAATCCTGGAATGCCAAGGTTTGAAGGTTTGGTTTGGTTTTTTTTCACTGCTTCTCACTTTTCCACACAATATATCAGTTTCTGTATCCATATGGTATCTAATATAATTGGACCTCAATCTAGGTCAGTTGGTAACTCTTTACAAAAATATTAAGTACTAATAAAATCTACCTTCCTTTTTAAAAATATTGTACCTTTACTTTCGATGTATATATTCCTACTTATTTATGCCCAATACTGCTTGCCTTTGCTATTTGTCTGTCCTTAGTTATGTCTCAAATTTGTGAACAAAACTGGTCAGTGTCAGCTCTCCGTTACTAACAAAACCCATGCTTTGCTGCCTTTTTATTAATATTGTTTGGTTTGCTTTTTCTTCAGGTTTCCTCTTTTTTTTCCCTTTTTATTTTTCTTTCCCCAAAACACAGTACATGAGGCATTATATCTAGTGCTATATTAATAATCACGTAGGGGCTTTCCTTTGGACTACATATAAGAAGGTATTTGATAAGGCTTTTTCCTCCTGCTTTTCAAAAAATATTGAAAATAAAAGCAAACTCAAAATGCGTTTATAATATAGAATTTACAAGTTTAATACGTCTAATCCAGAGTGGTAACAGTAAGTTTAAAACTTACAGGTCAGTAAAAATATCCATTTTTTGTACCGCTGAGAAATAGATTAAAAATCAAAGAAGGGAAAACTTTACTGACCTAATGCCAATGAGGTGGACTTGGTGGAAGAGAACCTACAGTCCTATTCTGTCATTGTCCTTATGAGAAAAAGGTCATGCAAATTCTGGTGCTGGAAAAATGAAGGAGATAGATTCTAAAATAAGGAAATGATGATAAATATATTCTCTTGCATTTGCATTTAACATTCCAGTTGATTGGTATTAGCATTAGGTTAAAATATTTATGACACTTGTTCTGGATAAATTGCATCAATATAATTTATTATTTAAGAAGAAGTGAGAATAATCTGCTTCGGTGAAGATAATATTGTTATTCACGCTATTCTGACGAATACCAGCTTTAAACAAGTGGAAAAATGTTAAGTCTTTGTACACTGTTGACTTAGAAAACTGTAACAATGTTATGATTTTGTTATGATTTTAAAGATCTTTTAATTCAGAGGAGGACACTCAAAAAAGAGAAGGATTAAAATGTGTAAAAAGAAGGAAGATGAATATGCCCTGCAGACATCACCAGAGTATAGTCTGTCACAGATGTACCACTGTATTGGCACTGGGTCAATCAGATTATCCCTCAGTGGATTTTACAGTCCTTCAATTGTTTAGAATATCATGGATTGTTCCTTGCAAATGCATTTTAAAAACACAATATTAATGATGATAATGCACTTGCTTTTACCTCTATGTAATATAGATATTATTCCATTAGTGGAACTTAAATGTTACTGTGATAACTCAAATAAAGGAAAAACCTCCCAAGAATTTAGATGTAGCAATTGACTAAAATAAAGATATACAAGAGTTTTGAATTGAAATTTTTATTTATTTGATATTTGAAAGAGTTTTATAATATTGCAGTTGTTATTGCTTAGCATCAATCTGTACAAATATAGAAAGAGGACCCAAACCCTAGTTTACAAACTGAAGTTTATCCAAATAAAGCAGCATATTTCAGATATATAACACTGTTTATGGCCAAGCAAATTTTCACATTTCTTTTTACATATTACTTTACGCCTGGGTAATTATCAACAAAAGAGTTTATGAAAGAAATTTGTGCTAAAAACCGGTCTGAATACACAGGAGGAGTGAATGCTGTTTATAATGTGCAAACTGTAAAAAAAGAGATTAAGGAAATAATCAGACTTAATAAAGCCACTTGAGATAAATTTGTGTGCTAAGAAAGAGTACAGGAAACATTGGAACTTAAAAATTTGGAACAGATGATACAAAATGAGAGAGTAATTCAGGATATGACTGTGGAATGGGTAGCACTTTTTTGTAGTACAGACAGAAAAGAAAACCATCAAGATAGCAAAAAGTGACAAAACTTGGCATCGGTAGACAGTTAGTTCAGTGAAAAGCAGGTTTCAAGCCTTGCGTGAGAGGAGCATTTTGAAGTTGCTGGTCATAATGTCATCAGGAAAGGGATCAAAAGGCTTTAGGAGAAAAATGAAGGGATTGCAATAATGGCAAATGAGAAATTCCTATGAACTCACTGGGAGTTACGTAAAACAAGGACTGGAGAAAAGTTAAGAACAGCCAAAATATCTGGGAGTCATGAACACAGAACCCAGAAAAGAATAGTTCAGTAATGACACTAGGGCGCAAGAAAAGCACAGTGCAAAGAGAAAGAGCAAAAAGAGAAACAGCAGAAGTACTGCCAAAATTGAAAATAAACAACTAGTTTCTTGGTTAGATGGGAAGAAGTTAGCATAAACGTGAAATTTTGGAGAATAAATGAAATAAAGAAACTGTACAGAAGCAGCATTGTCCAGAACAATAGTGGGTTTTTTAAGCTTTAGCTGCAAACAATGTAGATAATACGGAGAAAGCAAATCAACTGGCAAGGAATCAAACACAGAAAAATAAAGATAAGAATGTAGATCTTAACTGTAGTTAAAAGTGAAGAATAAAATCAAAGAGGACATAGTTAGAAAACAAGACCGCCATAAAAAGCTAAAGAAAACTTGTGACGGAGAAAGAGTAGGGCAATTTCTGAGAGGGTATGTTTAAGAAGTTTTGTTTAATGGCTGGTACAGAGCATCAGGAAGATGGATATATGAGGGAAGATGTGGAAAAAAGTGAGAAAGAGTTGGATAATTTTTACTAAAATATGTCATATATCCATCATGAGGAATCTGGCAAGACCTTCTAGGAACTGAATGTAGAAAGAAGACCAAATTGCTTTCTGTCTGTTGTGAAGGAAGGCAGATTGTTGTGGTCTTTTTGCATAGAAGCAGAGTAAGAATGGGATTAAAAAAGAAGCAGAAGCAAGAGCAAGATCAAGGTTTGGGATTAAGGGGCTGCATTAGGTCTACCTCAAGGTACTGTCATTGGAAGGATTACCAGGACAGAAAGTATCTTTTTAGAAGGTAGCTATTAAGCAAAATAATATTTAAAAGTCAGTCTAGCATTTACTGTGAACTTTTACCATTCTTTTGACACCAAGACATGTTTTTTAAAGCCTGTTCCAACTTCATAGTTTTTAAAGCTTGCTGAAGCGTTCAGTAGTTTTTGTCCACTTTGTTTTTCTATGGTCTTTATATGACAGTCTCCATACATTTCCCACTGCATGAACATTGCAATTGGGTCTATGAAGATTTGTACTGACCTCATTGTGTCACCAGCTTGACATTATAATTTCATCTCCAGAGAAACATTGAAACACTTTTCATCATAATTTGATATTGTAAATGTGGTGACCATAGATAGTAATAAAAATTCCTTGCAATTGCATTTTGACATCATAATGTAATCTCCATAGTCTTCACTTGACATTGTGATGAGATTGTGGCCATGCTAACTTTGTATGAATGAAGCTGGGGCTATAGAATGAAAAATTTAAATTGATGAATGAAGCTGGGGCTATAGAATGAAAAAAAAGTACTGTTTTGTGCATAGTGAGCAAACGGTTATAAATATATATATATTTTATCACAATAATTTTTGTTTTAAAAATTAGAACACACTCTCTATCCATCTGAGGAATAGAGATCTGGAACAGTCCTTTAAGTGGGGAGATTAGAAGACTAATCACTTTTCAGATACAGCTTTATCAACTCATGAAAGAGAATATATAGCATAGTTTGTGCCATAGCAGAGGCTTGGATACTGTGATTGGAAGGTTCTTTGCAGTTCCATTATCTGCTGAGGCATGGACTTCTACCTTAGTCATTGAATAGTATGAGAGTAGGAGACAAACTTAATTTGTTTATAAAAGAACTTTTTTATCTAGAAGCTGATGAATTTTTAATTTGAAAGTATCATGCATATTTCTTACATCATGGATCTCATGTACGTCAGCTGTGGTGTAAAAAAGAAGGGCATCCCTTGGAATAAAAAGTCTGGTGCAGACCTATTTGATTCTTTAACTTCAGTTTTAGAGGTGTTAAACATAGTGACAGACTGCTTTAAACAGTGACTTTGATGCTCCTAAATTAGTCATTAGTGTAATCTGAACTGGAATGACATTTTTTAAAAGTCAAAGCACTGCTGATTTTTGGTGGAATCTGAATTGATGACCTCCTGGTAAAATACATTTATTTTATTATTAGACCTTTGAGACACTATATCACTTGGAACCTTTACTTAAAGCATTTTCTTGCAGATATCCTTCTGATTTTTGCAATACAGAGAACAGCAAATATTTAAAAAGAAATTAAAGATACTATCCCAAGATTATAACCATGGTACTAGACAGACTGACACCTTGGAGTTTTGATCTTCTTTGTTTATGGGCAAAAATGTACTGCTTTGCTAGAGTTTAATTGATGGAACTTGAATAAGGTATAGATATAACTCCCTGTCTTTCAACGTACCATTTTTTTGTATATTTACTTCACCTGCCTGTTTTTCTTGAAGAGAGTGTTTAGGCCCTCTTCTTTTCTCTTAGGAGTTAATAGATAATATATTTTAAGTGTAGAATTATGTAAAGCTGTGGTTGGATGAGTAAAGCATGTGCTTAGAACTGTGCAGCTTGAAAGTCTAGTCACTTTAACTTTCAGAAGTTAAAGTGAAAGAAATCACTTTAACTTCCTGTGCAGTTTTAGATGGCAAAGCTTGCTTGACCTGCAGGCAGAAGCACACAAAACACCTGGACTATTTTATTTGAAAACAGTTTTATAAATTATTGGTGTGTGCTCACCTGTTGTGTGAACATGCATACAGACTACATTTTTAAGAAATTTCCTTTAATTTGATACTGATTTTTTTGTATATCATGCCAAACATAATAGAAGGCGAAACAATTATTTCAGTGCACTTCTGTGTCTTGTAAATATAGTCAAGATAATAAGGCTTTCAAATATCACGGTTATCAAGGATATGAAGATACCTGATTACATTGACTTGTTTACATAGGTGTTAACTGAAGAATATCTTTCTCATGAGGACAATAATTATTTACCTCTGTAAGAGATTTAAAACAGTAGTATATAGGACAGGCTTAGAACCTTTCAAAAAATCAACTAGAATAGCATAAATGTATTAAATGTATAAAAATGTGTTTTTAAAAAAGTATTAAATGTATTAAAAATATTTTAAGATGTAGTTTTGCCACTGAGTGATGTTGGTATAGAAAAATCATTAAAAAAAAGTGAAGTAACAATTGACACTTTTTGAGCAAAAGTGTTTACATTCCATTTTCAAATGAGGTGAATCTAATTGTGCATAGATTCTGTATATGTATGGTAGCTAAATAAAAAAATCTCTTTTCCTAAATGACATAAAAATGATTTTTTATAATTGTATTTCTCTGACGAGATTGTGGTTTTTTTATGTTAAAGTGAAATGTACTGACATTCAAAGCAGAAAGTTGAAATGAGCATAAAGAAAGTGTGAGTAGACACTAACCTTAGAGAGAAACTGTGAATTTCCTGGGAACTAGTTCTAATTATTCTGATGAAGTTCAGAATCTGCTGACACACTAGCAGATACATTTTTTCATTTGCACTTACTTTCATAAATAAGGAACATTGTAACACAGGATAGGACCAGTACAAGTATACTGTCAGAACTTGTTCTTGCACTAGTGAAGATTAAAATTATCTTCAAAATTAATTATTTTACTTATATTGAAAAATTAATTTACTTGGAAATAAAAGATTATTAGGATGTTGATGACATAAACAGCCGTGATATGAAGTATGGAAATAAACAGCTGATATATTGAAATACACTTTTATTTTAACTTTGAATGCATCATCAGTCTTTTTTTTTTATTACTGTTGAAGAATGCAGTGATGCTATAATCTTTTTTATTATTATTTTGAGTTAGTTTTTAATAATTTTGAAGACGTGTAAATATGAACTGTTAATCAAAACCGTGTGGCTAGCATTGACTTGAATGCTTATGAAAATCCTGTTTAATTCTCATACAATTACTTACAAAAATTATGGTATATTCTTTGCCCTGAATGAGTAGTAAAGAATTCGATTATCAATATGGAGAGAGAACTTGTCTTCTGAAGAGTAAATAAATTTTTTCAGAACAATTTTAGGCCTTAAAATATTACCTGAATATGCCTCATTTCTTCAGGTAGAGTGTATAATCTATCCAGACCAATTATAGCAACTGGGCTGATGGGTTCTCTCAAAAGTGATCTGTGCTTTTCCCTAATCCCCTTACTGGAGCACAGCTTCCTCACTAGTGGTCTGACAGGTAGTCTGCCAAAAGGCAAGCATTTTTAAACGGCCGTTAATTCCAAAATGTTTATCTCCAGTGGACAGAGATTCTTTCTGCAGTCAGTTGGGAAAAGGGATTGAAGTCTGCTGGACTGAACGTTTCTACCTCAGGAATCCCCGTTGCACTGATACTGGGTTGAATCCCTCTCATTATTACTTCACAATTGAGATGTGGGCCCAGAAGAGTCCTTGCCAAGATAAATATTTACTTTTAAGAAAATACCAGTGGCTACAAATTCTATCTGGCACTTCCATCTAGACTGTAGACCTCACGGATGAATGGGGGATGTGGTTAGACCTGAACCAAGCAGAGGGGGGAAATTTTATAGGCAAGTAGTATGTCAGGTCTGGAGTATTATTCCTTTTCATGTTATGCAGTGTGCTGACCTTGTTTCAATAGACCACATACAATTCCACCAGTAAAAATGAAAATTACCAGCTTTTAAGTTTGGAAAAAATCTTGTAGAGTACCTACAAAATCGTATATGAAGTTGCTTTTACATGATTTTCACATAAGATGATGATAGTTGATAAGGTGCACCATGATCACAGAGTCCAGGCAGTAATACAATTGCTGTTGCAAGTATTTAATGTTGGTATGCTAAGGGATTTTGGTTTTTTTAAAATACCCTTTCATTTTCTGTGGGATTTCTTATTTTAGATTCCAGAATCCTTTTAATAGAGACTGAGAATCAGTTTACATGTGTGATGAAAAAAATATTTATGCCTGTCAGAATTCATATACAGTTAACGTACTCAGATTTGCAGATCTCAGTTTTCCAATTTTTTAGGATAATACTTTAATTACTAAAATAGTTTAAGACTTACTTCAGTGCTCATACTGCCTTAATTCAGTACACAAGTAGGGCAATTGATGTGAATCCCAACATCTGGCAGTCAGAGTGCTTTAATGAGTTACTTTTTAAAGAAATGTCTGTCTGCCGGAGGGGTCTATAATGCAATTAGACACATTAGCACTTTCTCAGTCATTTGGGGGGATTTTTCATGAGAAAATGTGATTGGTGCAAGCTGTAAAATGTTTGCACTTTTGGAAGATGAAAAGTCATAATACATTTACATTTCAGCTTTATAAGGAGGATTTTGTTAGAATGATGTTATGTAATACATTTGTTGCAATTTCTTAGTATCTGTTTGCGAGATGTAAGAATTTAGTCTCAAGTGCTAAACTATCTACAACAGTGTACAGAGTTCCAGGCTTCTTTGACCAAAATTTTGTTTTCAGCTACAAACTCAGGAAAAAGGTTGTGATTAATAGAATAAACAATTTTGAATATATAGGCTGCTAATGAATTATTTAAAATTAAAGTCAACTATCCAAATTTAAAGAAATTCTTGAGAAACATGGAAACAGCTGCATATCATTCTTTGTAACCAGTAATACAATTTGGAAAGGAGTCAATTATTTTGATTTTTAAGGTTCTTTTTTCAATTGGTTTTGTTATCTTAGACATACTTTATTTGATTTATTGAAGTACTTATTAATTTCATTCTTAAAGTACATAAGTAAAATTTCAGGACTTTTTAATTAAACATATGAACACACAGCAACAGTTTAGCAGTTTTATATTTGTATCCACATCCTGAATATTCAGTAGTAGGAGCAAAAAGTAAGCATCTTGTTTCACTGGAAATTGTGCTGGTATTAATGCTGAAAATTCTGCACTCATGCTGTGGCTTTTGAGAACACCTAACCTGTGAAAATTAGCTTTACTGGTTAGGAACGAAATGCTTACAATAGCAAGTTTACAGATGAAAATTTATACATTACTATATGCATTTTATGCATATTGTAATTTTATATATATAAGTACACGAGACAAATATGTACAAGGCTATGATTGTGTGAATAAAGCTTTTGACCTGTAAGACAAAAAAAGAAAATTAAGCTTAAAAACTATATTGAATATTTGCATAATGTGACATAAAGAAACTTACCTGTAATTATTCCATTAAGAGGTAAAACTACTGCCTTCAGAAATTACATGATTTAAACTTGTGTTACAGAGGAGTTTATCACAGCATTTTAAAATAAACTCAGTTGTGTGAATAAAGTGGAAATTTGATTGTAAGTATTTTTTTGCAGTTGGGTTTCTAAAGTGTTAGGACAGGTTCTAATTGAAACAGTGAACTTCATGTGCTTTTTGCCAACAGCCTATGAATATAATTTCTGCTGATTTAAGAATCTGATGTCAGGGCAGTAAGTACGCAATTAGCTTTAGTTTAAGTGATAGCAACATGCTGTAAATAAGATTCTTAATTGTGTTTGCAAGATTAAAATTCAGTCTCATTGTTTTTTTCCCTTACTACTTTGGTGGCTTTGTGGTATATTCGCATTGCTACCTCTAAATGAATGTCAACTTGTTTTACCTCGACTGCAGCCAATCGATACTTCATTAGGCTGAATTGTCTTGTGCCCATGCAACCTTGAAGCTGTGGCTTAATTACCACCCGTATTATGCAGTGGCTCAGAGAGCTGTGCTCAGCTGTGTCAGTTTTGAACAAAAGCCATGCTGTTGCCTGTATTTAGGAAAAATGGACTTTTGAACTGAAGAACTATAATATTTTCTAAGTTAACAATTCATTATGATAACCTCTTTTATAATGTGTATGTCAGTTTTCAGTAAGTTTACATTTGAATAGATTTCTGCATATTGCAAAACTTTAAAAGACAAGTACCTTTGCTTTTCATGTTCAACCCATCGTTGATTTAAGATAATTTTAAATTAATGGCAAAGTAACATTCATCTGAAAGAGAAGACAGGAGAAAGTGCAGTCAAATGGCAATCATGACAAATGACATCTCTTGTCTGAGAGTCATTTTTCCTCACTAGACTGATTTGTCATCCCCACTTTTGACATTTTTCATCCTGCTATGAAATCACATTGACAGAATAAGATATTTCTACACTTAACAGTGGGCCACAGAAGATGGTTCTCTGCCTTCATTTATTTTTTGTATTACATTTAAAGGTTTGTAAAATTTGTAAGCAACTAAATTCTGATGACAAATTTCATTTGCTTTATAAAATACAAAGTTCACACTGCCCTGTAATTGTAAAGTAAATGTTGCTGTTTCATTTGAGTCAGGTCATTATACAACCTAGAGGGAAACAAACCTCTCCATGAAGAAAATTTTCCACTTGGGAGTATTGTCTTGTTCTAAGTGAGGATGTTGTGGTTTAACCTCAGTCGGCAAATGAGGAACACAAAGCCGCCTGCTCACTC
>NW_008794595.1:1164103-1171192 GCF_000699145.1 Aptenodytes forsteri | reverse complement strand
GCTTCTTGTGCACCTCCAGCCTTCTCAGTCGGTAGAGCATGGGGAGCTGAAAAGTCCTTGACCAGTGTAAGCACTGCTTAGCAATGACTAAAACATCAGTGTGTTACAAACATTATTCTCATACTAAATCCAAAACACAGCACTGTACCAGCTACGAGGAAGAAAATTAACTCTATCCCTGCCGAAACCAAGACAGAGGATTATCAAAGCCAGCTGTAACAATGAGTATAAACTACCTAACTTTAATATATTGGGCCCATTGCCTTGGACATGTCTAAAGACCTGTGGATAGTATTTGCAATTTCTTACTTCTGAACTAAAATCATGAGGCTCATCCACTGCTGAATACCTTATGTTCATACAAATGGGTATAATGAGGTTTCCCCTCCATATAATACAAACTATACAGAGGTCACCAGCATTTCCTCTTAAGTTATGAACAAGGATATGCTGAAATACAGTCCAGAACTGCAATTCTCAGAGATCACATAAATGCTATGGGAAATGTAGTAATTTGTACACATGGCAAAGACTGTGATGCTTCTTTTTGTTTTTTGCTTGTTTTGTTTGTTTGTTTGGTTTTGTTTTTGTTTTTATCACCTGTCTTATGATTATTCTTCTGTAGACAAAAGCATACATAATTACTACCCTCTGTGCCTAATACCTTACTGAAGGTGAGGTTTGCTGACCATGAAGTAGGAGGGGCATTGCCTTAAGCAAACCATGTTTGGATGCTCAGAGCCTGAAAGTCCCCTTTAAACCTCTTTTAAAAAAATCCAGTGAAGGAAAATGAAAGACTACTTTTTGAGAAAATCTTTTTTTGATTTGTCTGATTGTTGTGCTTTATGAATCAGATTTGTGGCTAGATATCACTGTTACTGCAATGTCTTCCAGTGTTCACATCAGACAATCAACTACAAGTAACCTCTAACACTGTTTCTAATTATCAACATGTTGAGAATTTTCACACCCTTTATAACACGTAAATGTTACTCGTTATACATTCCTTCTGTGTACAGACTAGTATACATCAATTGCAGATCAGGCCTATAAAACATGCCAGAATTTGTACCAACAGTGTGAGCCTACAACTTCATGCCAATATTCATGTATATTCTGTAGTACATTCGCATGTGGTCTCTCTTCTATTATAGCAAAGTATGAACAAACAACTTTCAGCTAATTAATTAGCAAAGCTTGTATAATGCATCAGATGTTTTTAATTATTATTGTCTTTTTTGAATGAAAAGAGGTGGCCACCTTTGGGATTCATGTTTGTTGCAGACTTCAGCTGGCTCTGTTCTTATTCTTCACCCACATTTATCTCCTAATAGATTTCAGGTAAGGTTCAAATCTTCATCTTGCGAGCACGAAGATGACATCTCTGCAGAATTGTTGCCTGTCTTAGGGAATGCAGACACAAAACATGTAGCCTATAAAAATCCTTCCTACCTATGATACAGAAAGAAAGAAAAAAAAGCCTGCTCCAGTACCATGCATCTGAAGTGCCTATGGGTGAAAGTTTTTATCTTATTTGACGAAAACTTAGAACTGTTTGCATATATACAGAGGTTTGACTAACTAAAAGGAGATGGTGTTCACTTCTGCCTCTAGACCTTTCTTAAAGTCAGAAATAGTTTATCTTACTTCTGTTACAACAAATTCTCATTCAGGTTTACATCTCTACATGTGAATGTGACCATAATCAAAAAGTAGGACAGAAGGAAGGTGCAGTTCACCATTCTCGTATACATGAAACAAAGTAAATCTGGGAAATTTCTCTTTGTGCTCCATATCAATTCTTCTGTCGCTTCTTCTGTTCTACTGAATGTATGCAGGATAGAAAGGTATTGTAATAAGCATGGTTGATTCCATCAAATCTAAAGTGAGGTGTATTTGAATCTGTATAATGAATTACATCTGTTCATAAGAATCTTTTGAGCAACTTTCTTAATATCAGAATGGTTATTATTTACTTGCAAGATTTCAGGAAATGAGTTTCCTACATAACCACACTGCTGTAAGACATTATACAGCCACAAGCAATCAGAAATATGACATACAGTAAGTTCACTCTTCAGTCATGCTTTATCATGATCTCTCTTTGCTCTCATATAGTTTCCTCCAGTGGCAGACCAACTTAAAATGGTAAAACTTTCCCCCATTACATAGTAGGTATGTTGATAGCACCTTTCATTCATTATAATACTATGAGGGAAGAAAACTTATGCTGTCCCTTCCAACCCAAACTATTCTATGATTCTATAATATGAAGAAATATCATGTTATGTACTGAAATAATGTGTGCATCTCAGCATTAATCCAAGTTCAGTCTGGTAGGAGCTATGAACTTTTTTTTTTTAATGATTCAATAATTGAAGGCAACAAAGTACTTGGTCCTGTTCACTAGAACATTAAACCATGTGGGACGCTGATATAACATTGAAGACCAAAAATTAGTGTTTAGGGGCATGTTTTACCAATATGAAAGTTACTGTCAAGATAGATTGTTTTTATAAGTCAGCTGCATTATGTCTTCAAATTCAGTTCCTGAAAAGGTAACGCTATATTGATCAATATTTACCCGGAAAAATGTTATGTTCTGCAGGGATGAAATAATGAAAGGCTCTGGATTTATGCATTTTGCTTGACAGGGAACAGAGATTAGTAATGGGCTTTGATGACTAAAACATGAGCAGTAAATGGTAAATTGTCTCAGATTTTGTGATATCCATGTATGTATATGGGCTGTAACAGTTAATCGGAACACAAAGGGCCAAACTGAACTGGAGACAAGTGATCTGCTAAGATTAGATGATATGGGGCAAAATTCACCATTACTGCCTTTGTTTACTTAATGGCCAAAAGAAGGTGGCCAAAAATCTTATATAAATTCTCACAAATTACCTGAAGCTTTTATCATTTTCCCACATTTCTTTCCTTGTTAATAAGACCAAATAGAAGAGTTATGACCCATTTTGCTTTTACTGATCATCTTCCTCATCAGAGATGAGCATGAATTCCGTGAACTACAATTCAACAGGAACGTGCATCACTCTCATGAACGTCAGATGTGGCCTCATGTGAACCCTGGAATGTAAAAGCAGGGCAGCAGGAAGTAGGGAAGAGATGTCCTTACATATACAATCATGATGAGAGAAATATAAAATACAGTATCTCAGGGGAATGTCTGCAATTTAAATTTACTGGAGTCGGGGAAAGAACCTTAAAATATTTTTAGAGTGGGAAAAATATTTTTAAGGGAATAAATAAAGCATTAAATTTGCTTCATTTCTGAAAAAAGGTAATAGGGAACGTATGCCATACTGCTTTATAAACACTTGAAGGTGTGTTTATAAACTTTAATCTAGAGAAAATGTATAAGAAGGAATGAATATCCATAAGCTGAAGTAAAGCAAATTAGAACTAGAAACATACAAACTTTATCTAAAAATAGTGCAGTGGCAAAACTGAAGCTGTAATTTAAACTAATCCAGGTTATTGATCTCAAGAGGCGGTTAAGTGCGTGAAAACTGAAAGACAGCCATGTACCTTAGGTCAGACTAGATAATCTTAATAATTCGTTCTGAGTTTAAGGTATATGAATATATGAATCCAACACTCCACATTAATTCATGTAAATACCAGTCAAGGCCTCACTGTTGGCAATAATAAACTAAACTCACACCCAAGTACATTGAAAATATCTTCCTGAATGTCTCACCCTAAACCCCTCCCACTCAAAAACCAAAATAAAATAAAAAATATTTACCTAGTTGCAAGTTGATTTCAGGATATAAACCTAGACATATAAATTTTCATTATGAATCATTTTCATTACATAAGTGGCAGTAAACTACAGAAATACACAATACTCAGGAGTAAACAGTGCAAGTTGAGACAGTATAATAGGGTTATTTCATCTCACCTGTCAGACAGCAATGTTTTTATTATTGCAAAAGAAGAATGTTCAAGAACTTGTTAAAACATTAGAATTATTTGGTGTACTTAAGACATCTTGGTAAACAAAATTTTTATTCAGAATGTATGTTAGCTATAGTACATCTTCAATTAAATCATTGAGCAGATTTGAATGAAATGTCAACATGTAAATTCTAAAAGAAAAGAGTGCAAATTTCTACCTTTGAAAGCAAAAAATGTGATTAAACCATATAAACCTGTTTTTAAGATATATAAATAGCATCATTTGCAACCAAACTTGACATTGATAATTTTTTTCAATATTAATTATAACTTAAACAGGCAGTTTATTCACTGATATTAAAACTCAGTTTAATATAAAGTTTGCTGTCATTTTACAGGGCTATTTATTTGTTTTCTCTAAAAAAAGTAGCAATGAAGTGTCTAGCAATTATTATTATATTTAATAATTTATAACATTGCAGTTAGAGAGGGGTGAACAAGGCTGGATATAATAAAAACTCTAATTGTTTCATACAGTTTAAGGCCAGAAGGTTCAATAGATCATCTAACCTGACCTCTTGTATATCACCTGAGATAAATCCCCAGTGAATCCTAGCTCAATCATATACAAACTGCACTAAACCTACTTTCATTTTTAGGGGCTTAACTGAGTAATTTTCATTTAACTACATAATTGTTTCCAATTAACTAAATAATCTTTGTTCATCTCTAGAACTTCTGGTTCTGTTGTAGCTGGAGGTGGATCCACTGTGAAGGTGGTTCTTTCTGGGTGAAGTCTTATGTTTTAAGAAGACTGGAATATGAAATTTGTTTCCAGTGCTGGGTCACGATATGAAGCCGCTGTCAAATCTCTTTATAAGCACTATTCCAAACAGTTTTGATCATATACTATATGATATATATAGTATATATACATATATATTCACACATATACACACATATGTACATATACAACTTTTCTGAGTCATAGAGATAATGGAATCACAGTGCCCATTCCCATGACACATTATGGCAGAAAGGGTATGTGCTTCTGCACATTTGCAATCTATGGACGGACTGTAGAGCCTCGTTCCTTGTGGGGTTTTCATAATACACTGAGCCTTTAGCTGGACCTTAGTACCCTCATCAAATTTCATCCTTTGCAAAGAAACTTTTCCAGACCAATTTTGCAACCTCTAGTTGTTTGATGTCTTGGCCTTCAGGTGGACAAGCTCCTAAACAGTCACAAAACAGAAAAGTTTTTGGAATGGAGTTCTGGATATGTTCAGATGACGAATTTGAGTATGGTAGCATGTGATACTGAAAAAGACACCAAACAGTGAAGTCGGAAGAAATTTAGGGAAAACTGTCTGTCAGAATAGTTCTGTGTGTTTCAAAACCTTTTTTGATGTCCAACTTACCTGAGCAAAATTGCATTTCTCCTGTTTTGTCTGGGTTTGTCATGGATGATAAGGCGTTTGTTACTGGTGCTGTTACTGGTGTACATACATAATCAATATTATGTATTGATTCCTCCCCTTCCCTCTAAGATTATAGGGGGAAAATGGCAAAAATATGAACAAGGGCCTAATCAGAATAAAACCATCTTCAACTTTTGAAAGATTTTTCTTTTTAAGTATTTTTTCTTTAAATAATTGTTGTAGTGTGAGTACCTATGGGTTATGGAACTTGCTGGGGCTGATTATGTGGTCTTTATGATCTGTTAATTTCATCTTTCCCGCTGTTCCTTGGCTTATTTTGTTTTCTCTAGTATATAAAACAACCTCTAAAAACAGTTTTAAAGAATTGCAAATATATTTGTCTTTTAAGGTCTTTCTTTTAAAGTTACCTGTGAACTGCTGCATTTAATTGGTGTGCAACTAAATCTGTACAGAGACAGTAGGGTGTACAGACTCATTGTCTCCTTTTATAGTGTATTTCATTGTCAATATATTTCTTCCCTGCTTTTAAAATAGAGTTTAGTGAATATAAATCTGATGGACTACATTCTAAAAATGGAGAGTAAGAAGATTGGTAAGCAGTGTTCAACACATGAATTCTAGGATAATCATGTGTAAGGAAAGAATACGTAAATATAGTGATGATTTACCAAAATGAGTAGTATATCTTGTAATTCAGCTTGTCACATGGTGCTAGAGTCAAGAAAATCATCATTTAGGTATTTAGGGCTAAATTCTGCTTTTGGTTTAAGCAGCTGGATTTAAGTGACTTATTTATACAGGGGCTTTATTAGTCACTTTGAGTGGCTTAGTGCATTGAAAACCATAGGGAATAAAACACCATATGAAATTTGATCATCATGCAGGCAGTAGATTTTTCTGCAAAAAATATGGAAATAGTTAAAAGGTTTAGCATATCATGCAGTATCATATGAAGCAGACTCTGAGTTAGAGTGTTAGACTGGAAGAACTGCCTTAGAGAAATAAAGAAAAGATGTACAACATCAAGAAGCTCGTGCTGATTCTTATTCATTGATGGCAAGCATGTTAGACTCAATCATTTAAAATCATGATTTTAAAAGGAGTAATTTTAATATTAATTTGTGTATGTAGGCATATTGACACTATTTACTGTAGGCATTCGACTTGGATGTCTAAGCTATGAGCTTTGTCTCCTGGAGTTCTATATAAAGCTAATGGAGAGAGCCAGCTCCAGAAGATCAGAATTGGAGCCTATCTTTATACTCTTTAGATAGCTTTCTGGATGAGACTTTCTCTTCCATTGACTGTACAAAAAAATTAGATGCCTGCAATAGGTGAGATGATTACACTTGGAAAAGTTAAAATTATTATTGCTGTATATTGTAATTTCATCAAGGATGGAAATGATCAGTAATGGTCATATACATTCTCAGATAGGAGAACACAGATGATGGTCCAAACATGCTGATCTTCAAAATAATTGTACGCTATTCAAAGTAAGAATGTAGGAATTCGTTATTTAGGTTGGATGAGCTTGGCTGTTTTGTGAGGTTTAATTTTTAATAGACTAGCACAAAATTAAAATTGAAATAAAGTTTAATATGAGGTTCTAAGATAGTTTAAAATTAAGAAGTGTTACTTGTGACTGTGAACAACTCCAAAGAAACTTACTTCTATTGTTTTATTTCCTTCAGTTGTAGAAAACCCAAAGCCTAACAAAGGT
>NW_008794595.1:1151327-1163189 GCF_000699145.1 Aptenodytes forsteri | reverse complement strand
AATGACAAAAATATGAACAAGGGCCTAATCAGAAAAAAAAATCTTCAACTTTTGAAAGATTTTTCTTTTTAAGTATGTGTTCTTTAAATAATTGTTGTAGTGTGAGTACCTATGGGTTATGGAACTTGCTGGGGCTGATTATGTGGTCTTTATGATCTGTTAATTTCATCTTTCCCGCTGTTCCTTGGCTTATTTTGTTTTCTCTAGTATATAAAACAACCTCTAAAAACAGTTTTAAAGAATTGCAAATATATTTGTCTTTTAAGGTCTTTCTTTTAAAGTTACCTGTGAACTGTTGCATTTAATTGGTGTGCAACTAAATCTGTACAGAGACAGTAGGGTGTACAGACTCATTGTCTCCTTTTATAGTGTATTTCATTGTCAATATATTTCTTCCCTGCTTTTAAAATAGAGTTTTGTGAATATAAATCTGATGGACTACATTCTAAAAATGGAGAGTAAGAAGATTGGTAAGCAGTGTTCAACACATGAATTCTAGGATAATCATGTGTAAGGAAAGAATACGTAAATATAGTGATGATTTACCAAAATGAGTAGTATATCTTGTAATTCAGCTTGTCACATGGTGCTAGAGTCAAGAAAATCATCATTTAGGTATTTAGGGCTAAATTCTGCTTTTGGTTTAAGCAGCTGGATTTAAGTGACTTATTTATACAGGGGCTTTATTAGTCACTTTGAGTGGCTTAGTGCATTGAAAACCATAGGGAATAAAACACCATATGAAATTTGATCATCATGCAGGCAGTAGATTTTTCTGCAAAAAATATGGAAATAGTTAAAAGGTTTAGCATATCATGCAGTATCATATGAAGCAGACTCTGAGTTAGAGTGTTAGACTGGAAGAACTGCCTTAGAGAAATAAAGAAAAGATGTACAACATCAAGAAGCTCGTGCTGATTCTTATTCATTGATGGCAAGCATGTTAGACTCAATCATTTAAAATCATGATTTTAAAAGGAGTAATTTTAATATTAATTTGTGTATGTAGGCATATTGACACTATTTACTGTAGGCATTCGACTTGGATGTCTAAGCTATGAGCTTTGTCTCCTGGAGTTCTATATAAAGCTAATGGAGAGAGCCAGCTCCAGAAGATCAGAATTGGAGCCTATCTTTATACTCTTTAGATAGCTTTCTGGATGAGACTTTCTCTTCCATTGACTGTACAAAAAAATTAGATGCCTGCAATAGGTGAGATGATTACACATGGAAAAGTTAAAATTATTATTGCTGTATATTGTAATTTCATCAAGGATGGAAATGATCAGTAATGGTCATATACATTCTCAGATAGGAGAACACAGATGATGGTCCAAACATGCTGATCTTCAAAATAATTGTACGCTATTCAAAGTAAGAATGTAGGAATTCGTTATTTAGGTTGGATGAGCTTGGATTTTTTGTGAGGTTTAATTTTTAATAGACTAGCACAAAATTAAAATTGAAATAAAGTTTAATATGAGGTTCTAAGATAGTTTAAAATTAAGAAGTGTTACTTGTGACTGTGAACAACTCCAAAGAAACTTACTTCTATTGTTTTATTTCCTTCAGTTGTAGAAAACCCAAAGCCTAACAAAGTTTGCAAGCAATAATTCAAGGTATGAAGTATGTTCCTTTGCTAGCATTGTTACTACTTCAGTGTCAGCTTGACAGCTGACCCTCAAATTAGAAACCTATGTAACAAAGTCAGCATCTAAAAAATAATAACACACATAAAAATTAGTTTCCTGGTCTTGATTTCTAGTGTAATATACTGCAAACATACAGTGCATAACTTCCATATTTCTTCTATCTGGGGTTCTTAAAGAGTTTCAGGGGTAGTAGACATGCTTTAGCATCCAAGTCTACTTGCCCAGGTAAGTGAACTGAAATGCTTCCTTAAAGCTTACTTAAACTTTCTTATCAGCAAAGGTGCTTTCTATCCATCTAGTTTACAGATTGAATTTGCATAAGATTGAATGCACCCCAAGATAGAAAGGAACTTGAGCCCTTATTATGACAAATCCAAAGCACTTGCTGACCCTGCCTCTCTACGTTTTAGATAAAATGGGCAAAATTCCGTACATCTTTAAAGAATGTTGGTGAGAGTATCACTACTAGTACTTTTCTGGTAGCTAGATGATGCACAGAAGTATATGGATCTGTAACTGCCTCAGTAGTAATTTCCATTTCTCTTTATCCCATGCGTGATGAGCTGATGCTTTTAACTCGAGTCCCAGGCTTGGTCCCTGTAGGTGACCCAAGTAGGCTTGCCTTCTCGGCTTGGAAATGCTGCTATCAACAGTCTTGGGCTCGTTCACAAATCATTGCATAATGCAATGAGAGAGACAGTGTTTTCCCTCTGTGGGCTGCACCTCGTAAAATACAACAATGTATTTCCCCAGAGGTTATTTCCATAGCTGAAGTGTTAGAGGTCTATATTCTGACCCTTATGGGTACAGCTCACTCAAGAATCACTTAGGAAAATGTGAATAAATTAAGATGAGAACTCAGGAAATGTTTGTGCAATAACTTGACACTACAAAATGTACTTATGGGCACATTTACTGTGTACGTAATAGTTCTAGTGCTGACTTTTAACAGTCCTACTTGGTGACAACTGTCTCTTTAAGAATTTGGCATTGTATAAGTTGGAACTAAAGATGATAGAGCCATGTGTGGGAGATGTAGATGAGGCGCTTAGGGACATGGTTTAGTGGGCATGGTGGGGTTGGGTTGACGGTTGGACTCGATGATCTTAGATGTCTCTTCCAACCTTAATGATTCTATGATTCTATGTTGCTTGTTTGTGTGGTAAGTGGAGGACTGTGCTTCTGTAAGCTTCAAAAGGTCAGAACTTGATTTAATAAACTTACCTTCCCAGAAAACAAGCTTTCTTCTTGAATGTGTAACATTGTTAGAGAACTGCATGTCTAGAGACATTGCTAATAAGCTTGTGAGACCTTTGGCTGTATCCAATGCTGTTTTTAATAGTCATACCTATCGGTGCTCCTTATGTTTTCCTTAGGTCGTGATGCCTCTGAGGCAAGGTGATTGTTGTCCACTGGAATATATTATCCTCAAATCCTTGGATGACCAATAGGACTTAAAGAATTTTCTGATATGAGCTCACCTTTGATATTCTCTGAAAAGACACCTATTTTCTTGCTCATTGGACTCTGGCCACTTTCAGCTTCTATGGCTTCATAGGCAATGTACTTGGGATGAGAAATCGTTGCTGAGGTAGTAACCACAGGCACAATACAATACTGCAGGCATCATCGATGGCTCTATGTGACACAATCCTTAATTTTGCCTGTATAATGTTTAATTCAGATGCATGACACTAGTGAAACATAATTCTTTTTCTGCCTGCTCAAGCAGGCTTCAGAAGACGATCAGGGGTGCTCAGACCAGTTACATTGTCTAAATAAGTGATGGCCACATATTCAGGATTTCTAGATTGTTTTTTCAATTAGCTGAAAAAGAATCCTTTCCTGCTGAAGCATGGAACTTCTAGGGCATATAGATGGATATTGCCTACAGAGATGATGAAACTACGAACACTTCTTTATAACATGCATTTAGATCTAGCACACTAATACTTTAAATGTTTTCTAGACTTCTGCTGCTTTAGCTGTGTGTGTTTACTTGCCAAATTCCATGCCTTGTTGCACCCTCTGTAACATTTGTTGGGTCAGAGGAGAGGTCTTTTTATAAAAACTGTTTATAAACTAAGGACATCTTCACAACACTTAATGATGGTTTTGGATTCCAGGAGACAAGACCAGTCAACAAAAACATATTGATATATCCCAGTATCAAAGTGTTCATCATATCTAAATGAAAACATTGTGGCCATCATGCCCATGGGCACGGTTGCCTTACACACTTTCCTCTTGCTCGTTCTCATCTTCCCCAAACTGGTGACCAAGACTATGACTATCTGAACTATCACAGAAACTTCAGAAGAGGGGACTGAAAAAGTGGGCAAGAGGAGAAGAGAAAGCTAGATCTAGTTTGTTTCTACTGTGTGGTTAGGTCCCAGTGGATATGCCCTAATGTTTCAGATTCTGCTGGTTCAAGGTCCTCCTTCAAACAGATATGAACATATGAGATGTCAATTATTTTTGATGTGTAGTACTTGGGGCCAAAATACATCCATCCCAAATTAGGTTAGCCTGGAGTGCAATAGACCCTAGTCTGGATCTCAGTTTCCTGTTTCAGCATGTTCGTTGATTTGCAGATGATAGGACAGTTTGAGGAAGTGCTATGCATTTAGAAGGACTCTGCTAGAGCTGAAAAAAACCCCAAACCCTCAGCTTGACCCATCATGAACTGCTGCTCTTAACTAATTTATGAAGCTGCTCACATCCCACATCGTTGGTATGGAGCAGGGAGAAGGAACTGAGGTTAAGGAGAGGTACCACGTACCAAGCTCTCCCCAGTGAAAGATTTCAATAACATTATGAACTGGAGAGGGACTGTAAATAGATTGGGGGATCCTCTTGCATATGGCTAAATAGGTAGATATTTTCCTGGGACAATTCATGTGACAATGTCAGGTCAGGGGAGTGTTTTTGAATACCACATTTAAGATTGAGAGTGTGTCAAAAGCAGGTATGTCCAGATGGGAGCAGGGAGAAGACCAAAGTTACAACTGGCAAAACCACAAATTTTGACCCATCCCTGGAAACATTCAAGGTCAGGTTGGACGGGGTTCTGAGCAACCTGATCTAGTTGCAGATGTCCCTGCCCACGGCAGGGGGGTTGGACTAGATGACCTTTAAAGGTCCCTTCCAACCCAAACTATTCTATGATTCTATGATTCTATGATAAGAGGAAGGTACAGGACTGTAGTGAATAATTTTTTGCACGGTGTATATCAGTATACCAGATCTTGAATTCGATAAAGTGATCCTGCACTGAGACGGATTCTGATGGTAGCCCCCAAAAGTTTAATTGCCTGTTAGGCTGGTTGGGGCATGAGTTCTGGTGTCAGCAAGCTGTGTCTACTGAGATAGAGATTAATTCATTAAGTTAGGCAAAATATCACACAAAGAACTGAGTAAAATCTAGCAGCTTAGGCATTCTGACAGCTATCACATCATTTCAATAGAGATAGACCTGCCGCTGTCCTGGAAGTCCTGTGGGCCCCACTGGGTTCAGTTATCATTTTTACATGATGATAACATGAAGAATTTAAGTCATAGAAGGGAAATAATTATTTTTAGAGCTTATAAGTTAGCTTTACTTGGATAGGTTTTCCTTGGGTAAATACCTTGACCAAATTTCAAAGGCTAGCTTCAAACAGTGAGCTGTATTAAAGCTTAAAAATATACCTAGGTATCTCATATGCTAAGAACTGCTAACAGTCATAAGACACTGCCTGCTCCCCTATAATAATAAAATTAAAACATTGAATATGTATAACCTAAATATCACTAAGGAAATTGTATTTCATCAAGGGTATCTCTTACACTATGTTTTCCTTTGCTGAATGGAAGAAAAAACCAGGGAACAGTCATTGTTAAAAATGAACAGTTTTACAAAGACTTAAGAGAACTAGAAGAAAGACTGACGTTCTTGGTCTAAAGAAACATTTGGCTAGAACTGGAATATGTGGATCCAAGAGAAATGGAGAAATGGAGAAAAAGAGACTAGAGGACACAAGAAGTATTTAGAAGGGAACTTGACCTCAAAAGAGTTGGAGAAAAACAACTGTATGGATCCTGATTAAAACTTGTTGCGATCCAGCTATGATGATTCATGCTAATAAAAGACTTATCTGTCATTATGGCCATGTGGCCTTGTAGAATAAACTCAGGATTCATCCCGAAGAGATGGAAAGGCTGATAGTGGAGCTACAGAATGGACAGTGAACATGGATTATTTCTAGGGAAGAACAGTACTGAAAAAAGTCAAGAGTCTTCATAAAAGAAGATATTTATTTTTATATTTTTATATATATAGATTGGCGGCTGGACTAGATGAACTTTAAAAGTCACTTCCAACCCAAACTATTCTATGATTCTATGATGTTAGGGCATTTGATGGTTAACTTCATGTGCTGAACAAAATACATCGCCAAGGAGGGCACAAAGTAGGTTAACAGAGGATTTAAAGAAGAATCAGCAATTCTCTAAGTAAGAAGTGGTGATGCAGGTCAGTTTTTAAGTGGCCTGGACAGTGAGGTCAAAGGGTATTTGTGGGAGTAGAAAGTTTTGGACCTTGTTTATAGTCCTTGAGGATCAATTTAGGCTTCAGATATGTGGTCATGTGGTCACACAAACAGCTTAATTTACTCCTGCTACAATGAATATTAGATTTTGCTGAGAAAAACCACAGTCAATGAAAAGGCAGAGATATCAAATTCAAAGTGCTTGCTTTAGAAAATATGCAAATACGTGGGTCTGGCAATTTAATGCAACTAAGGAATACTGGGGTTTATTACTTCAGTTCATTCAAAGCTGTAATTCAGTTTTTGACTAACAAGATGTACAAACAAAAAAGCCTGGTAAATACTGGAAAATCTGGCTGTTACAGAACTTAGATGACGGAAGCAATTCAAAGATTAAGTTTATTTGGTGAAAATGAAGCACTGCAACATTTTCTTCATACTACTAGAAGAAAAATGAAGTTACACTAGTGAGAAATATTTTTTTTTCTTTTTGTCCTCACCATCACAAATGTGAAGAAGATAGTGACAAACAAAGAATACGTAGTCTAAGAATTTGTCTCATCTTGTGCTAGACCTCAGCATCTCAGCTGGTCATCCTAGGATCCCTCTGTAGTCAGTGGAGAGAAATACAAATTTTTAAGGGGTGATTTGTCTCACATAGTTTAGACATTTACTATAGGGATGAAATGGATAGCAACCCAAAAGTGTCTCTCTCCATTTACAGGACAACCCAGACATAGATGACTATATTCTCAGATTATACATTTTTTGGATCCCAGTTCTTCAGACTCTTATGCTTATGTCTATACCATGAGCTCTGCTTCAGCTCCCGCGTGTTTAATGGCATTTCTGCAGTATAAATATGTACCCCAGGAGGGCAGAATCAGGTGCTTTCTGATAATGATGAGATTTTCCTTCTAATTTTTTCTCATAAATTGTCTAGTAATTTTCTAGTAGAAGTTAAGTATCCAATTTTAGATACAGGACAATTTGAACGCTATTTTTTGAAGGTGAGAATGAAAATTAGTGTACTAGTATATGTAGTGTACTCACACTGTACTTTACATAGAAGATGTCTGGGAATGCTGAAGGGCTCCAGTTCAAAATACAAAACATAAAGTGATGAATTCAACAAAACAAAATAGAAAACAGAAAATGCTTTCAGTAAGTTTCAGCTTTCTTGCACATATAAGTCCTCATAGATTTTGTGAAACTCCATAAAATTTGAAACAGAAGCCACCAGCAATATTAATTTTGGATGTGCTTTAGCAGAAGTAATTAATATAAATCAAGAATATGCATATATATGTGTATTTATAGAGAGAGACACTCAGGAGATCCAGAAGGGTGATATCAGTCTAGTAAAGAAATAAAATATTTTAGTTATTTAAATAAATCAAACCAGCTTTACTCTGGGGGAAGGATGTGAGAGAAATAGTAGAAGCACACAAAGATGTTGAATATAGACTTATTGAGGTATCCCAAACGGAACCCTGACTTTTGATTACCTGTAAGTATAAAACTTGAATTGGATCTTGGAACAATGGTATTGGACTGAATACGAATATTGCAAACAGTATGACATATGTCAAAAGCAAGAGAAAAGGAACTTGAACTCTAGCTGAAAAAGTAGCAGGTATTGCAGGAACATAGAGATATTTGGGTGCAGGGGGTGGGGTTGGTTTGTTATACATAGTCACACTCTGGAATATATTGCGAGGGAGAACACTGAAACCACAAATAAGAATTATTTAAGCTGTAAGTTCTTTGGGGCAAAGGTTGGTTCTTTCTTCTTGGTTATCTGTTTGTACAGTGCCTTGACTAATAGATGCTTATCTTTGTACACAAATGACAGAGGGGTTTCTTTACAGAGTTATACACATATGCATATATATAAATATACAAACACATATGTATGTAATTGTTTAAAAAAAAAAAAAAAAGCAAAACCAATCCAGAAACACACTACGACATCACTGCACTACTGACTTTTTTTTAATTTTTTAAAAAAAAAAAAAAAAAGAATGACTGATAAATTGGACAATTTAGATAGGATTCCAGGCTTTACTACCTCCTTACTCACTCACAGTTCCGGAAGGATATGACATACTCCCTTATTCACTTGCAGTTTCTGCACAATATAACAAGGCATTTGTGGTAAGATACATATCTCAAAAGGTTTGGAGTTTGGGAATAGATTCCAACTATTCTGATTGTGTTGGACTGTAAAATTGGTTAGAAACCTCATGAGAACAGTTTTCACATGAGATTTCTGGTATTTTCTTTGAGTCAGATCATAAATACTGCAAGAACAATTTTTTTTTTCAGAAGTATTTCTGCAGTTCCATTCTGAGATGGAAATTAGAAGTATGGAGGTGCATGAAAATGAATGATAATGGAGATAAAAAGTTAACCAAACATTTTAGAAAGTTTTTAAATTTTGGTAAAGATTCAGAGACTTTCGGGTTTTTTTCCAGTGCCGCTTGCTCATTCAGAGTAATATACTCTCATTATTTATTCATACTTCACATGTATTGCAGTAGATCACTAATATTCCATCTATATGCTATCAGTTTATTAAGGTTTTAATTATATAACTTTTCATGTTTGGCTTGTGATCCTCTCTTTGTGCCTTTCAGAATGGTTCCATTCAACAGCTTTTGATCTGCTAGCAGCTTAAGGACTGAGTTGCCACTGATGCTGTTTGCCAGCAGCAAAGGGAGCTTGGATATGGCATGACTTTAACTACTGACCATGGAGACTGATAGGCCATAAGATATTAAACTCCCGCCAATTTCTATTTTCTCTTTCAAAGATTGCTAACCTCATCTCCCCAGGGCCTGTAACTCCTGCCAGCCTTTAAACCAGCAGGAGTAATATCTGTCTCTAATTCGTAATTACTAGGGCTCCGTCACAATGAGCTGGATCAAGCATTGTTGGTGCTTGCCTTTATTTAATTAGTGAGTATGTGCATTTGTAGTGGTGAGAAGTACAACTGGGTGGAAACGTAACCTCCTTGCTTTAAAATTATTTTTCTATTTCTCCTTTGCATGTGCCTTTCAGTTGCTATATCCGTAATATACAGCAGATCATTATCAGTAGCGTTAATAACATTCAATGCTGTGCATATTTTTCAACAAAATTTGTATTGCGAAAGAAACAAGGATAGCACCTTGTAGAATTGAAACAGACAGTCTGCCCCTGAATTCTTACCTCTTCCCTGTGCCTACTCCCTATTATTAATGTATATTATTACTTCAAGTATGTCAGAAAAAGAGACAAACAGTCAGAGGCAGAAATTTCTCCCTAATTCACTCTGCCTAGCCAGCAAAATGTAACACAAAATTATTCAGGGGAAAAATACAATTTTCTGTCATCTCTGCCATACACTGATAACAAAGCTACAGGCTAATATGTTTTGATATTTTTGTCACTCGTTTATCATGTGACCTTTCATGCTATCATTAATACAGCTGAGGGACAGAGCAGATACACTGAAATAAGGGTGTGGAGAAGTCAGATTGCTTCTCTAACAACTAACGGTCAGTCACAGCAATTTATGCTTTTCTTCACTATAGCACTGACTGAAGAAGAGAAATTGTTATTAAAATTTGATATTACTGTCTAGGCTCTGCCATATAGAATTTGCAACTTTTAGCTATGATGGGAATACTGGGAGGGGGGAGGTTTAATAAATTTCCCTTTGAATTATGATATTAATACAATACAACATGCTTGCTCAGATAATCAAAGGATATATATGGGGAAAAATCATATTCAGGACACTCCAACACTGGATATTAGTCATGGTCCAGAATTGTTATATCCAAGAAAAGTAATTTAATAACATGGGTACAATGACCTTGCATTGGTTCAATTAAAACAGTTGGGTTTTGTGGGGGGTTTTTTGTTTACAAAATTCCAGCTACTAATAGCATTACGTACTATTCAGCAATATTTTCAGGACATCCAAGAAAGTCCAATGTGTCTTTTTTTATGTGTGTATATCTTTTATGATAAATGATACCTGGTTTAAATTTTCATTCGGCTTTACACCATTTCTGACAATAGTCTAGCTTTTTATGTTGCCTTTAGAGTCTGGTTTGTTAAAATTCCAATATAAAACTAATTTATATTTGACATTAATGAGTTAAGAAATGTTTTATACAGTACATCAGAGCTGAGAGAGAACTTTACAGCATTCTAGTAAAAGCAGATTACTTCTGAGTACAACCATTATGTAAAAAATGAAAAATCTTTCACTAACCTAAGCTACTTGTCCTTTCAAAATCCTGTGATTTTAATGTTTATATTAAGAAAGGATTGAAAATTTAACAAAGCAATTTTTTCTCCTTTACATCTATTGGGGGATTGTAATTTAACTACTTGGAAGAGACATTTTTTCCTCAGTGTGCATGTCTGTGCCAGGTCAGAGTAAATCATTATATTCATTGATAAAACATTATTAAAATAATATAATTATTTAGTACATTAAATATGCTGCAAACTAATCTATTTAAGAATTAAATAATGTTTTTCTTGAGCATGACTTCTTTGGGAGAGAGGCTTGTACACTTGAAATGAATCTTTTTGCATTAGATCTGATTGCAAAGTGAAAGTTTAAATTTCTCACTTCAAATGTAAGGACCTGATTTCTGAAAAGCATATGCAAATGAATAATTGAAATTGCCAAAATATCAATTGACTTAAATTTGACTACTTCTGTGAGTAGACCCACACGTGTTTGCAGAAGTGAACCCTAAATATATTAATGAAAACTGTGGATTATTAGCACTACTTAGAAATATTCTTTGCTGATTACGTTACTTAATATTTTTTAATAAACAAACCCATAACATGTATTGTTTAACATTTTTAGCATGTATATTGACATGAACTGCATACTGTATGCATGTCAATGTTTATACATAGATGCATATATATAAAGTGAATTAATCTATTTGCATTCTTAGTAACTGATTGTGTGTATGGATAGCAGTGTTAGATAAAAAATGAAAAGCCCGTTAAAGTCATGCCAACCTTAGAACATTCTATAGCAATACTTTTATAGGAGGTAAAGGATTGTTACCTTCTAGTATTCCCGTAACAATGTTCTTAAAAATGTTTTTACTGCATTAATATAACTTCTAATTTGTTGGTAATTAATAATAGTGATTTCTGAAGTAATTAACGAGAAAGAATGCAAGCAGGAATAATCCTGTTAATACAAAGAAGTCAACTGTGTAAACCCATCATAAAGTAATTATTAATGTGGTTAAAAGACACCTGTAAAAATGCTACTTAAGTACAAAATAATTACTCAAAAATACTTTATCGTGCTGATGTTACCCATTAAATTAAAAGCATGTTGTATACTATTCATATATAAGAAAATTATTTCTCGCTCTTTCTGAAATAATAGCCTTAGAAATGGAATATCATGAAGTGTTTTCTTTTGTTAGTGCATGCTTTATTATAATGGTAAGCAAGACATTGGCTAAGTGAACTTCCCTTTTACCTCCCTATCACTAACAACAGTCCTGACCTGGAGATGCAGCCTCTTTCAGGATAAGAAGAAAATGAGTCCATGCATGCTTAGTCTATGCCACTCTTGAACAGATTATATATCAAGCGGAATTATACTTTGTCCTTTTTCTTTCCTTTTTTTTTTTTTTTTTTTA
>NW_008794595.1:1121619-1146619 GCF_000699145.1 Aptenodytes forsteri | reverse complement strand
GACCTGCTTTCTTTTCCAAGTCCTTCAGCATTTCTTGTTTCTCAGAACAGTATGATTTTGAGGGAGAGTGGGCATTACTCTATCTCATTTTGCTTCCAGTCGAATGTCAAAGGAGATTTGAATAGACTCCCTAGCTACATTTATGTTTCCCTTTCACTATTAAAGTCTTCTTCAGTATCTCACAACCATGTTGTCACTATGGACACTCCATCCTTTTCCTTCCACTTATAAATCTGACGTATTGTCAAGTCTTGTTTTCTGGATTTGGTGGTCTAGCCACCACACCCATTTGAAGTAAGAGAAATATTTTTTGGTTTTTTTTTTTCCTTCCCCAGGGGACACTATTTTTAAGTTAAAAAGGAATGAGATGTTTGAAAATTAAAAATATTCATTCCTGTTGTGACTTATTATCAGTGTCCAGCACTGACTAAATCTGAAAGGGTCAGCTCTTAGAGGAAAACATGATTAATAATCTCAACATTTTGATAGTGGAACTTTTAGCCATAAAGAGAAAGAGAGACTATAAGTCTTAGCAGACTAAGAAACATCTCATCTCTGCTTACAGAAAAAAACCCAAGATGATTCAGAGGTGGGCTGAGACCTGAAGATTAGGCTGAATAGAGCCAACTCTGATTTATTGTTTATATCAGATGATGCCTTTTAACCCTCTGCTGGACCCAATACAGAGCTTGATATTTGGGGGTGAGGGGGGAAAGGAGGATTGCACTGCTCAGCCATTCACCGTCTAATCCCTTCATGTTTAATAAAGTAACAGCTTTAAATCTATGTGTTTCTGTATTTCTTGTGCCTTATGCATTTTGAACAAAAAGTCTTTGTTTCCTAGTTACTGTTACAGCCTGTATTTAATGATGTGGAAATAAGACAACATGAACACATGCATTGACAAATTTCATAGCTTTGACTCTTAAATAAGATACTTTCTGAGGAAAATGTTCTGACTTTTCATCTATGCACATTGTCTTGATATTTAATATGCTGTAACTTAATTCTGAAACATTTAATACAACAACGCACTGTTCAAACAGGTCTTTACCAAGGCAAAATGATTATTGATGCCAATTATGACACTTTGGTTCAGTGTTTCAATAATTGCAATATGTACTACAGTCATTTTATAGCTGAAAAAATTATCAGTGATAATTGACTGTGAATCCTGAACAGGCAGCTTATCCAAGTTCAGTTCAGACAACAAAGGTGCAGAAGAGCCAAAGTGATTTAAGTCCTCAGTTCAATGTGTCATACCCTCCCTGACATCACTTTATTTTTTAACCATCATCCAATGGACCGTATAAGATATATAGGGGTTGATGGCTTTGGCTGCTGAATTTATGAGTAGAATCTCTTGCTGAATTGTCCCATAATTGGGTTCTTAAAATAGATTTTCTAAGATAAGTGAGGTTGTAGTTGTGTATTGTAGTCAAGTTCAGAATTTTTTTCGTAAATGTGAACCAGCCATAGGAATTTATAAGGAAAAGTATAATGGCCAGTGATTAATAATGCTCATATAGATTAAATGTCATAATTAGACTGGCAAGAAGACTAATAGGCCAAGAAGGAAATAGAATTTTATGAAATTTCATTAATACTAGATTTAAGCCTTGCATTCCAGCATACAAGCTGTTTGTAGTTAGGAATGTTGCAGGACTAATTAATTTTTTTCAATCTTTTCGCAAAGAGATGAAAACCACTGTAGTTTTATACTGCAGCTGATAGTTTTGTTTAATGTATGATTAATGAGTAATTTTATTATTAGAATAACCCAGTTCTAGTTACAATACATAGGTAACTAATTCATACCTACATTTTTGTCATGACCTGAAAATCCTTGCTTAGAGTTTAGATTTTATTTTCCTATTTATATGTTGGATGCAAAGTGGGTGGGTTTTTTGGGGTTTGGTTTGGTTTGGTTTGGTTTGGTTTTTTGTTTGTTAAATTCTACACAAAATTCAGACTTTATTTTTAGGGAAAATAAATACGTTGAAATATATTACTAATTATGGTTAAGTAAAGATATTGCTGAAAGAAATTCAAGAAAAAAGCAGAAATGATATGCAAAAAAACCCCCACAAAGAACCAAACTGTTATTGTTACACATTTTGTCACAGATATTCAAATAAAGCAGGACAAAAATAATATCTACTCTGGTTGTGGCAGTTACCAAAGTCCTTGAAGTAATCTGATATACCTGAAGCCATACTGAAAAGCATTACCAGTGTATTTGGTACCAGTTAAAAGTATCTGGTAAATGCTAGTTTCTTTCATTGATTTAGTAGCAGCTCATCTGCATTCAGTGTCACTTCTACAGGGTGAAATAGGAAAAAATACACTGAAGTATAACAAGAGGAGGAGTTAAGAGAACAGAGCTAGGGAAAAAAAAGGCTTTCTGAGCGTGAAGTGGACTTGATCTCTCTCAGGGATACTCCTCTCAACCCACTTTGTGTCAAGCAACTAGCACGGGTGAAGTTCTCAAGTTCTGCAGACAAATGTATCACGCTCACATCCACAAGCCCTATAGTGGCATTCAATCGGTGCACCTGTATTTGAATTTTCCCCCTCAAACTACCTGAAATAGACTAAGCAGAACATTTTCTTTTTTTTTTTTCCCCCCACCCCCCCTCCATTTATCTTTTAATGGGAGTACAGAGAGGGAAGAGGAGGGAGGAAGGGAGGTGACAACAGTAGGAGGGGGTTGCAGACTCTGTAGGATTGGCAGCAAAGGTTCATTCACATACGTTTATTCCACACAGAAAAGAGAGTATTCAACCACTTTGAATAGATCATCATAACTGCTTGTCTGGTCAGCTTTCTCCTTAGAGTTTCAAGTTATAGGGGTCGATGTGTAATCTAGGGGTCTTGTCTGGCTGCCTCTATTAAAAAGTGAGGCACTCAATACCAGCTGCACTACGCAGGGTGCCTCTATCTGTAATAGTGCCATCAACAATTCTGAAGATGTACGTTGAGTGCACATGGGATAGACAGACAGTCTTTTGCAGCACTGAAATTTTCAGAGGTGGCCACAGCTGATTTTATGCTAAATACACTAATCTTTTACATCAGCTCTAGTCCTTTAATCAGGAAGATATTCATTCATTGATATGCTCCTAGTTAAGGCAAATTAAGTTTGCTTTGATAGTCCTTTTCCCCTTCTGAAATAATTAGGAAACAATCCAGAGTTTAACTCACACAGCAGTACCGGAGGGTATTTTGGGGGTAAGGTGTGTTCTGTCATTAGTTTGTTGGATTTTTTCATTGTTTCTCTTTTTCTCTATCTATTTTTGTAAAAAGAAGAGTTACTTGTATTTCACCTGGTGATTAAATACAAGAAATTCATTAACGGCTCTGCTTCTTTATCTTTTTTTGTTTGTTTGTTTTCTCAGTAAGATGTGCAGGAAAGGAAGACTGGTGTTAGAAACTGCATTCCCTAGCTTGAAAGAGGGGAATTCTCTCTCTGTTTTGAAACAGGGAGGAACACAAGAAAGTGGGCAGAATCTGAAGCCCTAGGAAGCTGAGTCTAGGTGTCTAAGGATCTGGAGACATTCCTTTTAAAGCAATAAATGTTGCTCTCCTTTGTCAGCATAGTTTCCTAGACACATTTGTTACTGCTGGCCCCTATGCCCTTCTCATCTACTCACCTGAATAAATCTAAAAAGAATGGAGGAAACTAATTGCTGCTTGAATCAAAAAGTCTCATGTAAATTTACTCTGTGATATATACCATAGCTACAGAATACGCTGTGCCCTCCTCTTTTCACATACCTTGCATCTAGACACAATGTGCATTATTTACTTAATCATCCAGTGAAAATCTGCCAAGGACGGATGTAAAAAAAGGAGAAAGACAATCACAGTTTTTCCTTTCCAGACTCAGTCCCATTTCTGTTTGCTTTTGCTCCTCTCTCTTAAGGCTTAAGACTGTAAGCATCAGCCCCATGTTATAAAAGCTCTCAAGCTTGGAGGCTGAGAAGAATGTGGAAACTAATAATGACATGGCCTTCAGTGCTTTGTTTGCAATGAACAGCAACAAAAGATTCCTCCAATGATCTAAGCCTGCTGGAAACACAGTGCCATTTCTTCCCTTGAGATGTGAAGCAAGGAGTGTACTGAGAGTATGTTCTTCCTTTTTAGACTAAGGGGTCTGAATCCCAGGACTAGAGAGACTACAGCATCTCATCTAGATCCACATAAATTTGGCTTCACCCTCCCTCCTCCACCCAGGCATGCACACTGGAGATAAGAACTAGCAGAATGGCAGTGCTACGGCTAATAGCAGCAACCAAATACTACCTGTCTTTACCTTTTTCATGTTGATCTGCAAGAACTTGGCAAGGCCAAGGTTTTGTTTTTTTAAGGAACAACATCAGACTAAAACTATGAAGTTTATTCTCTATGATATAATACTGGATTTTGAGCTTTAAAGGATCAGGAACAGGACTCGTAAGACTGTTTTTTGCAGAGGAAAGCTTTCCATCTGATTTTAAGGTGGCATATGTCGGCAAACTGGTCAGCTCCACTGCTAGTCCCCAGTGTGTGTTAGGAGGAAAGCCAAGGTTTGGAATAATATTCTTGGCACTCTGTTTGTTCCTTTCTGCCAGGGTTCACAGGGAACTAGGGGAAGGAGAATATAGGTTGCAGTAGCTTTGAAACTCACTCAAATGCTTTCTCATGCCTGTCTGCTACGTTTTCTCTTTGCTTTGCTTAAGTTCTCCTCTCTGTTCTATGCAACTGTGTGCTTTTTGAAGGACAAAGAAGAGAAAGCTTCTTGTCCTCACCATTAAGAACTTGCATAAATCTATGTCTTCCTTTTTATCTACCTTTTATTGTTACTGGATAGCTCTCTAACACTTTTGCTCTGCTACATTTGTCTGCTTTGATATTTTATTTCCTTGTTTGTCTTCCCCAAACTACTGCTCTGTTTGCTTCGTTATCATTCACAAGACTAGAACATCCAACCTGAAACTAGCCTGTCTGAAAGTGGCATATGTTTTACTGGCTCCTGCAAGTGTTTGCCCTGTCTTTCCACCTCTATTGGGTTTCACTGTTTTATTACCTGGGCTCTGGCTCTATTCTTCGCCGAATTAGGGTCTGAACTAATAAACAAATGTCTGTGCAATGCTGAGTGGCCAAATGGATGAATCTGAATGTAAGACTAGAGCCTTCACTGGAGTCCTTCTCAGCCACAAGTCTTATATGGGAGGTGCTGCAAAATAAATAAAGACAAAAACAAACTCAAAGAAGAGCAACAGCTTAAAAAGTGGCCCGCCTTACATACCACTTGGAAAGCTACAGGAAAATCTCCCTTTTCATGCTTTTATTTTGCAGTGTTGTTGATTATTTTATCTTCCTCTTTGACACAAGATATCACATAGTAAAAAAGATATTTTAAAAATATTACTACCCCCCCAATAATACCACATAAATAATATGGGAATAACTTTACCATTTACATCTTAAATAACAGAGTCCTGATTAAATGTATTATGCAGCTCCTTTCAGGTCACCTCCCTGTGAGAGAGGAATCCAATAGCAGACTGGATTACTATTACCCCTCAGGTAGTAAGGGAGCTTTGATGCTCTTCCAGACTTCTTAACCATAACCATAATTTGTATCTGTTAGAAAAAAAAAAAAAAAAAAAAAAAAAAAAAAAGAAAAAATACTTTGTGAAGTAATCATTTATTTTTACAGAAAGGAAAAGGTTTTGCCAAGAAATACCTTGTTTGAAGACAGTATTGCACTCAAGGGGACACCCCAGACCAAACCATGAATGTAAAATTTTAGTCTGACTCCGTGGCCACTCTGAAGCTGACCACAGGTCTTCCTGAGAAATCTATCTACCACATATGTCTAAGATAACATATGAAGCGATACCAGTCTGAGTGTTATTAATGATTAGTGGATTAGTAAAAACTGTGGGGAAGTTTTTTCCTTCTTTCCTACAATCAGCAGGGTCACAGTAGCAGTGTTCTTTCTTTTCGCCTGGAGCAACTAATACAGTATATTCTGCTAATGTTTCCTGAAACCATGTGGTGTTGCAGGTGAAGAGATTTTTTTTGTTAAACACAGAAATTTGAAAATCCTCGTTCCCTGTGCTGCAGGTTAGGAATGTCAGGTATCCTGTAAATAGTCTGGATTGAGGCAGGTTTTTGAGACAAATTTTTATTTTATTTATTTATGCATTTTTCAAGATAAATTAGTGTTTCTTCATTGACCGTCATGGGACACCAAGGCCCCTTGTGCTCCTCCTCCTCCCCAGGGTTAGACTGGATTGCTTTGTGTTGAAATATGTTACTTGAGCTCAGGTTTTTCCTGCCCTGAGAAATACAGAAAGTTTGTTACAAGGCTCTATACTTCTACATGTTATTTCACATTATAGCATGGTTTTGTTTCTTTATGGAGCTAGACCATGAGTTTATCCAGAAGCCAAAGTTAATGAAAAAAGTCCTCTCATTAAACACTGCGTGTTGGTGGGAGCACATGGCTGCTGTCCTCACAAGGCTACACTGCCTGCCTATTGATTTTTCTTGTCAAATTTAAGGGATGTTTTTGACCTATAAAACCCAAAATGGCATGAGACTTTCACAATAGCTGCAGGCATTTGAGGGACTTGAACTGATATCTTGTAAATCTGAGAGGGAGGACTGGCAGCAGAGTTTCCCTGAAGGTGCCTTCAGCTGTGAACTTATTAAAACCATCTTTGTAGACCTTCAGGGTACTCTGTAAGGCATTTCTATTTCCTTATGCTTTTGGAAGAGAGGGAGGGGCTTGAAAGGACTGATACTATTTTAGAGAGGCAGCCTTTAATAGAAAATTTGTCCAAACAATTTCAGGCAAGTTCTTTCGTAAATATGTATCAAAATCAAAATGAGGTGTCCTATAAAGGTATTTGAGTACTTAAAAACATGTTTAAATGCGTACTGTTTGTGTTGATGGTATGTTACTGTGTGCAGGGGGAGAAAAAAAGAGAGAAAGAAAATCTTCCCCCTTTCTCAAGACTGATAAAACTTAACTGCTCTGGGTTGTGGGAATTTAAAGTGGGCTTGGCAGGCCATGGATTTGCTGACTCCTCTAGAGTGCTGTGTATTGACCCATGTATTACCAAGTGTAGAATAGACTTTCTGAAGATGCTACTCTATCAAAAATAGAAGGCAAAGTGTATCTCTTGACATCGCTACTTGTTTAAGCAATGTAAAGAGATATATTGGGGAAGAAGGAAACAGGAGAAAGAGAACAACTTCATCTGTCAGGTTTTTTTCTTTAACAGAAAGGCAAATTTCCAAGAAAGAGCATCATAAAGTCACTGCTCATTTTGCAGAGAGATTGTTTAAGGCGGGGGGGGGAGGAACGTGCATGTGGTTATGTATGGGTAGATGGATGGTAATGTGAAAAAATGGGGGAAGTATAGATATCAAATATAAAAGAGAAATAGTGGATGTAATACAAGGAAGAAAAGGCAAGAAGAAGAGGAAGGAAAGGAGTACTCCATATATCAAAGGAAGGTTTGTGTGGTAGGAGATATGTGGAAGAAAAACGAGATAAAGCTGAGAAGAGGGTGAATATAAAACAATTGCTGCTATCCAATGAGTTAGATTGTTAATGAATTTAATTTAACATTGTTAGAGAAGTGCTGCTATTAAATATATTGCACAATAGCACAACAGAGAGTTACAATTGTTTCTTTCTTATTTTTTTGAGGTTGTGTTTGAGTCTTTTTGGGTCCAGTGGCATTGGCCATAGTAGAAAGAAATATGGCAGTGCTGACTTTTTCACAGAGTTTATTTACGATGTGTAGTCCCTGGACTAGCTGGTGTCAGGTAAATAAAAAAAATAACTATCAGTCATTTTACACAGGCCAAGACCTTCCATGGGGATATGCAAATTATTAGGAATTATTTGGCCTTCTCCATTTTCACCAATAGGTGGCAATATTAATTTTTCCATTAGCCTCCGTAATAATCTGTTATTTTAAATAATTTTAAATAATCATCTCTGAGTTCATTACAACATTTTCTTTTGTTTGTCCTACTGCAAGTGTATTAAATGATAGGAAGTGAAAATATATTAATAAGTTTCCAGATCATTTAATCTTGTTTTAAAGAAGTTAAAATAAAAGGGCAAGGAACATGAGAACTTCTACCAGATCACCAGAAGCCTATCCACAATGCTTTTGTAGCCCAGCACCTCCTTTTTCATTTCCAGTCCAATTCATATTTGTTGTCTTTATGGTAGTGTTTACTTTCATATTGTGTCTGGTCTTCCTTTTTGTGTTTTTCAATTAATTTTCCTTTTCAGCTGCTTAATTAGAAATTGGAGATTGTATGTGCAACGTCAAAGATCTAAATTCCTGCTTTACAATTTTTCAATGTCGTTCTTGTTTATATGTGCTCTGTATTCCTAATCATCTTATTTATTGTTCAGTATGAGTTTTTCTTAGCACGTTACTATCTTAAGGATCAGAGTTTTCCTGAGGCCATTGTCAATACTTGGTAGTGTTTTTCCTTGAGTTTTAGTCAATTGCCAACACTCGACTTTCTAGAGCATCGTTGATATGGATATAAGACATGACAGAGGTACTGTAGGTGCATCTTCATTTTCAAACTGAATTTATTTCTGTCCTATATTTTCTCAAGGTCTCTCTCCACAACCGTTAAATTTCTTCCACTTGCTCAGAAGTTAGAAATCAATATTTTTACGTGCAGAGGGCCAACAATCTTGTAATTCTTTTTGGCCAAAACTAATACAGAGTTAATTAGAAGTTTTATCTGAGTAAAGACTAAAGGATTTGGCTCATGACAAAGATGGTACATGAAAATGTATTTTCTTAAAAAGAAGAGGACTCCCTCTGAAACAATACAATAGTATTTTTCAGCAAAATGAACTACTTGAAAGTGATATATTGTAGTGGTTTTTGTAGCATTGTCATATCCTTGGACTGATGTATGGTAGCAGTTAAAATGATTGTCAAAACAGGAAATGTACAGTACCAGAAAGTATCTAGACAAAATATGCAGAGTTTTTATGATTGTTTGGCTTGGCTTTGTTTGTGAGCTCTTTTTCATTAGTAGTTTTCTTTGTGTCTCTTGAAATTCTCTACAGCAGTTCTCATGGATTTGTAGTGGCTCACATTGAAAAGTGTTATGCAAACTTCAGTAATATCAGCACTTTCTTTGACTTTCAGCCTGAAAGTCATGCCAGGTTCATCAAATCTCAGCTCACTTGAAATCCGTGGCGAATCTAGTGTATGCAGGGGATGAACCACAGAAAAGGTAGTGAGTAGCACCCTATTTATGTTGAAACTGGTCAGCTCAGAGAGCTCACCACATCAAAACAAAACAAAACAAAAGTATACGAGAACTTCTACCAGCAGAAATGACAGCTTTTATAAGTAAAGATGGCACACAGATTCAGCTGCTGCTTAGTTCAGATACTTCACTGTCTGTGAGACGTTTCTGCTTCTCAGGCTAGATGGAAGTTTGTAGCTCTTTCTCTCCTGTCTCTAAGAATCAGCCTTGCAAGTCATTTCTTCACTGCAGTATCACTTATATCTGGTATGAACAGAGCTGATGTGAAGCACTCCCAGTACAGTTTCTCTGAGATACAAGCTACTGCTGTGCGTTAGCCATGACTGAATAGTAGCTTTTTAATGGCCACCATTGCAGCTGAATCAACAAGCAATAAGCTAGCAAAATTAAAGGTATTTCATCTCTGGTCCTATGAGTAGTTTTGTTTTTGCCACCCATGATTATGCCAGTAAAATACAGACACATGAAACTGAATGTCAAAGCTTCTAGCTGTGACTGTTTAATTACTACTTCAGTTACTGTTTAATTAGTATTTGACCACAATGTATACAGTGTTTCTGAGGTTAGCTGAAGGTCTCTCACTGGTGTTTTAACTTCAATTTTTAAGCCAGAGCTTCTCTCAGAAGGTGGTGGGGTGCCTTAAACTCAAGCTGATGACTTATTGTATGTTATGGCTCAGTCCAAATCAGTACTAAAAGCTGGATAGAGAGAGGACTGTAAAGTATCTTTACTACACATCTCTGTGTAGTAAAGTCACAAATCAAAACAGGATCAAGAATGACCTATGAAGAACATCTTATGGATTTCCTAAATAATGGAAATATAAATATAAGTCCTGGCATTCCACTGAAGAAACGTCTAGGCCATTCTTCTGTCTCCAACAGAGCCATAGGTGTTTAGGAATATAAGACACAGAGTGTATGTGAAATCGCCCTTCCCTTGGAAATTCTTCCTAACTAGCTTCCTTCAACTAGCTAGTGATTCCCTGACCGAAAAAACACCCATTAAGTGCATCAGCCCCAACAGGTCAAAATGTCCACAGCTGCATGATTACCCTATATATACGTGAAATGTTGCTTGATGTTCTCAAATAGAACTTTTTTACTGTCAACATCTGGATGCTGAGCTGAGGATTTGGTGTTCAAGAACTTACTTGTCCTTCACTTCTTAATACATTGACATCAGTATTAACTTCCCAGAATCAGAATGAGAATGTGACTTTTCCACAACTGAAATGCAGACTAAGACTTTGCCAAATCTGAGAGAAGCTGAACTCAGGGTCTTGGACTTTCTATAGTCCTATTAGGGACCTACACAGAGGGCTGGTTTTCCTCTTCCCGGGATACTCAGAGCAAGGGCTGATACACACTCGCATCATATTCCAGGTCCCCCAGTTTAACAACTTTCTGGGCAGCTATGCAGATGGTCTAACTGAATTGTCTCCAAAATGACAATGTCTGTCTTTAACACCCTGCCACCCCCACCAGCCTGGGAGTATTCCAGGACAGCCCTCCACCCCACTCAGTTCAGAAGTGGGGCTGGTGACCTTCTCGTCCACTCTAATTTTACAGCTGTGACAAGCTGAATCTCCATGATCCCCCTTGGTGCCATTAAATTGGGGCCCAGCTTTGTCCAAGCCCAAAGACATCTCTTCAACGCCATTAAAAGAAAATTATATAAAGGGAATAATGAAAAACTTTTAAAATAATTTCTAATATCTTAAGCTATGTGTCAGCTACATTCCTAGACTTTTTGAAAGAAACGTATGTCAGGCTTTTATGAAATCAGTGGTCTCTGAATTTGGCCCTTAGTGTTTTAGACAATAAACTTTTCCTAAAAATGATGAATCGCCAGCAGATGTTTTCTATTACCATAGTGTAGCTTTGTTATAATTCACTAGAATTGGTTTGATTTTTGCCATTTTCAACAACTTTTTTAGTGTTTTTATAAAGCTAATAAAAATATTTATCAGGGAGAAAATGTTACTATGCCACATCTCTATTGAAAAATTAGTCAGAAGAGTAGGGCACATAGCCTTCTTGAAAAATTATGACAAATATAATTTTTATATAAATAAAGCAGTTTCAAACCCACAGCTTCTTGAAATAACAGCTTCTAGCATAATTAAATGTTAAAACAGAATGGAAATCTGGCATTGAAAGAAAGAGGGTAATGTTTCATCTGCAAAGAATGCTGCTTTGAAACTTTGGATTCAGCTGCACATTTAATCTTGATGTAGTTGCAGAAGTTGTAAAAGGTAAAATATAAGCGATGGGACATTGGGTTAACTCCTCAGCTTCACTAATTTTTAAACTTTTCAGCTTCTACACATAGAAATGGTGACACTAAGCCACTTTTTTTTTTCCTGATGGTGGACTGACTGGAAGCTGAAATGATCTGTGCAACTTAGAGCAACCTTAGCACGAAAGAAGAGAATCTTAAACTGACGAGAGGAAAAGCACTTTCCAGGCTGTTGTTCCAAAGACATTTGATGCCATTGTTAGGAAGTTTTTCTAAGTTGTCAATATACATTTTCCAGATCTTAATAGCATCTCATTACTTTTATTTAAACTACAGAACCACTGTCATTATACTAATGATGCTATACTCCTTCCTCCTTGGTGTTTACGCCCTTCAAATATTTGTAGACTGTTATTTTTCCCTTTTAGTCATCATGACAGCTGGGCAAATACCTCAGAAAATTTTTGCAAATATTTGTGGAGTTCTGAAACGAAGCTCCGTATCCTACTTTTTTAAGCCATGGTGAACTTTGTCTTCTTCTTCGTTTAGGAGAAAAGAACTGCTTTTTCAATAACACTTTCTTCCATATATGTTAGACTTATCTGTATTTTCTCCAGTCCTGTGTGTAACATTAACACATTATTGTGCTTGCTTTTTTCCTTGGAGACTTAACTTTCCATATAATCTTTATTTCCTCCCTTTTCTGAGGCTTTTTTAACCTCAGACTTCTGAGAATCTTTTAATATATACAAACATCCCTCCTTGAATCAATTGGCAAGGCTCTTGAGCCCCATTTATAGACGTTTTTAGCCCTTCAAATAACTAGTCAGTGCATACCTAAAAGCAACATATTCAGTTGCAGCATTTCTACTCGGACCTGTGTGTTTCTGTGTGCAGGCGTGTTTCTTTCCTATAAAAGAAATCATGAAGTCATGGCACACTGAATGTGATTACCCAAAACCTGCTAAACATTTTTTATTTCTGCACCTATCAGTGATATGATGTGATATGATTAACTTGACTGTAAAGTAGTACTTGATTATGAATTTTTACAGTTCAGAATGGGATGCTAAATTATATAAACAGGCTCCAGGCTTTTTTTTTTTTTCCTTTTTTTTTAATATTTGGTTTGCATGCCTACATGGGGTGAATACTAAGCCCCAGGTGAGATGACTTAATGCAATTCATAAACTAGTGACAAGGTTCTGCAAGCCAAGAAATGCTCTCTATTTTATATTAAACAAAATTAAATAAATAAAGTGAGTTTGTGTGTGTGTGTGTGTGTGTGTACATAAAGTGGGGGTAGTGCAGCATGCCTCCAGCTCTATTGTATTATGTTTAGTTTATTTGCTTTGTGAGGACTCAACATCCCAATCATTTTTTGTATTTTCTTGATTCTAGAATACTACCTATTTCCACCCTAAAGCAAAATCTAGCTACAGTCCAATAGTTTCAGCTCTGAAATGTATTGTGTCATGCTCAACAGTGAGGATCACATCAAGTGCCACTCTCCACAGTGAAGAGAGCAGTAAAACACAGAGCTCCTGGGGCTTATCTTTTTCTCCCCAAAAATATTGAATTTCTATCTGTGGCCTACAGCCCTTGCTTTCAAATCCTACTGATGCCTCTGGCAGGAAAATCTGGTAGGAGGAATATAGTCTAAGCAGAGGCTTAACACAAAACCTGTTCCTCTTTGGCAGGCCGCCATCATTTCTAGGGGGTGAGGAGAATTAAAGGTTCCTAAACTGTTCTTCTTAAAAGTTGAAGGATTGTCTGGCTCAGTAAAATTGACACCAGAACACTGGGAGATTTTCTGTTCTTTCTTTCTTTTTTTTTTTTTTTCTTCACCATAAGTAGATCAATGTCCTGGAAAATATTTGCAGTCTTTATACTCCTAATGACACTGTATTGCTGTTAGGGCATTGTATCAGCATTGTTTTGCCACAAATGATGGAATGATGGTAACAAGATATAGATTTTCTAGCTTTCACAACTTGGCACTTGATATTATGTTAATTGCTTTAGATGAAGTATTTATGTGTAATGTTTAGATTATATCTTTGTAGAATATTTTTGAAAGTAAAATGCGCTTGTATTTCTAACTGTTTAGACACACACTTTCATTTTATCATTTTAACCCGCTCTCTGTTCCCTCAGAAATACTCCACAACCCGTCATTGATGAAACTTTTTACCCAGACACTAGTGGTATGTTCAATGACTTTAAGACACTTGCCCAAGCTACCTCAGCTTCTGCTGGCAACCAGGAGAAGTGGTGCACGTGCTCAGCTGATTTCTAGTGGTTAGAACAGCTATTTGAACCTGTTCAGCTTTAGTCATTACTTAGAACAGCTCTGTGAGAACTCTGTACTGGACCAGGAGTGAACCTATGCCGCTCCCTCCAGAAATTCAGAAACATGTGCTTCTCAGTCCATTTTATTATGTTTTTATCAGGAATGCTGCTGTTAGGCCGGGAAATTTGGGCCTCTTCACCTCACCTAGTAGCAAAGTCAAATTTCACTCCACTACATTTGTATACATGTGGAATCAGTATTTTCAATTTCTTTTAAAATAGTTTGTTGGATCATATCTCAGTTTTTATTAATGCATTTATTATTTAAAATAAATAAGGAAGGGCATAACAAAATTATTTTATTACCAGAAGTGAAGTTTCCTTTTTAGACAAATGATACTTTATGATACTTTAATTTCAAATGTTGTGTGTTACCCAATGCTTCATATTTTTTCATTTGACAGTTAATTTGGGTTTATTTGCACATCTCTGATGAAGCTCTCTGAGTGCAAGAAGAGTCTAAAGCTGATGCTTTCAGGCCAAAAGGCTTTTTTTCCTGGCCTAGGGACAATCCCAGTAAGAGACAATCAACCTCAAAGCAAAGGCACGTAGGACAGAAAGTTCCCTGAGAGTATAATGTCTACATGTCTACATCTTATCCAAAGTTTCCTTCGTTAATATATCAAAAAATAGTGGCATGGTTGATAGTTAGGGGTCTTCTGAAATTATATCTAAAAAATTTTGTAATTTTATTTTGAAAGACTGTGTCTTTGTAAATGCTCTTTCAGCTTTTTCCAATCCAAAATAGGTCCTCTATAAAGCCAAAACCTATGCCTCTTGATGGAGTGGGTTAATTAACAAGGATCTGTACCAATTAGGAAGTCTCAACTGCCCAAAAAGCTTGGCTGCTCCTGAGTTTCCTACCACAGGTCCGCTTAGTTTTTACCTTAGCTTGCCCTTCACAATCTGTCATTTTTAACTTCTCCAAACCAGGTGAGGAGGTATGCATGCATGTGTGCGGGGGGAGAAGACAGCCTTCGCGAATCACCAACACCTGCTTAGCCCTTCAGCAGATGTGTTGAAAACTGCAGACCCTGCCAGGAACTTCAGGCAAATACCATGCCTTTAAGTGCTGGGGTAAGGGGTGGGTGCTCAGAGTGATGGGGAAAGAATATCCTTTTGGGACTGTGCGTACTTTCTTTCTGGTTTGGGGTTTGACTGTGTGGGTTTTATCCGTAGTAGGAGGACTTGGTGGGGGGAGGTTTTCAATCATACAAACCATGTGGCTTTGAATACTGAAATTGAGAATCCATCACCTTTTCTCATGTTAAGCAATGTCTCACTTTGAAAATAGCCCCACAGAAATTATTGCAGAATAAGTTTCTAATCAAAGGGAGCAAGGATTTCAGAAATCAGCTGGGAATGATAGAAAATGAAATCATCTGCTCAAATTTATGAGCGTATATGATAAGTCATCATTCTCCCTCTCTGGATTTGAGATCTGATCTGAGTATCATAGCATTGGAACCTGTTTCTGTTTTGTTTTATTTTGAACATATTTTATGTACTCTGTCTTCCATCTATGTGAATTGAATTTTTTTCTCTAGCTCTTCTTTCAGTTGTATTTTTACAAGAGAAGATTTTTTTTCTCTGCAGTTAGTTGTTTCCATATAGGTTGCTATAATTTTGAGTTATTTTTATGCATGTAAATGATCACATTGTTCCACAGAGTTTGTAGTTCTGTGTTCTTAAGCTCGATGAAGAAAGTCTAAAAAAAAAAAAAATTTTTAAAAAATCTATGTAGTATTGATGCTATTTCTGGTTTTGTTTAAAAGCTAAAGGGATTTATATGGAAAAGGGAAGGAAGGGTATGTCATAACTTCTGTGCTAAGTGAAAGGTTTTGTTTGTATAAATCACATACTGTATTCATCATGCTCAAGACAAATGATAAACATTACATTTCACCATTCCCATAAAAATTAGGAATTTGCATCAATAACACTAATTCTACAGTGGACTTGTGCCTTTTTGTTTTTCACTCCTCCTTCCCTGCCGTCATTATGTAGCAGGACTCATGGCATTCTTAGTTGCCACTGCTGCTTTCCCACCCTAGCATTGCTGTCTAACTTGAGTAGCTTGCTCTGGAAAAGCTTGGCCTTTCATTCCTGAGGTCCATTGCTTTTATTCCTTTTCTGCTTTTTCTGTTTTCATTTCCTGATGATGTTGTCATCGTCAGTGGAGTTATGATGAACAAGTTTGGTACTATTTATAGATTCTGGGCTTGTAGCCAGCTTTTTCATGCCTTCAGTGCTATTTAAATCTATTGTTCATTTTCGATTGCAGAGCAGCTTCCTCTCATTTTGCACCTAGAGCTGTGAGGTTTCTGAATCTAGCAACAACAAAATGGTGTTTTTAGTCTCTGTTTAACAAGCCCATAAAATGGAAAAGGTGGAAGTTTTGCTTCCTTTGTTTTTGTTGTGGTCGACATGCTATCACTTAATATTAGTTATTAAAGTGGAGCTTGTGCTTCCATTGAAGATAGGATATGACATTTTAAAGGTTTGATTCAAAGGGGGTTCATTTAGAAGATCGTTCCTCTTTTATTTGATAAACTGCTATGAACATTTGTAATAACAATATACTGTTTAAAAACTCTTGACAAATAGGGATAAATATTCAGCATGCTACATGGACAAGTGCTCCTGAGATTGCGGTATTGTTAATACAAAGAGAATACCTATTATTTGTGCACTATACTGAAATACATCCCATTAGATTAAGGGTATGGCTCCTGCTCTTGTTCCCATAGGATCTTAGAGTTCTCCTTTTGTGTCTCCTCACTGTTTATCTGATTATGGCTCTCTAAAATAGAAAAAAATAGAACGTTTCACAGTATCTTCTCCTTAAATTAAGTCCTTCAGAATACAATGAGGATATCTTGCAAGGCTATTGCTGATATAATAAAGCTATTTAGTTACCTTGAACTGGTGCACCAACACTCTAAATCTAATAAGTCAGATACAAAAAAAAGTTTAATGTTATGTTTGTGACAAACTGATACAGAAAAAGAGATTTGAAATTTAGAGTGATACACTGCCTTTAAGTTAGTCTGTTGTGAATGCACAATACGTTCTTAGGCACAGAAGCAAGAGTAGAGACAAAAGCATATCATATTGCTGGCAAGTTCCTTCCACAGCCTTCTGAAGCTTAGCCTTTGTTTATGCAGGTGTAATTTGAGTTTCTGACTTTGCAACTGCAAATGAAAGATAATCTCAGGCCTTACATCACAAACTCCCTGATTTGCAAGTACGCTTAGGTAGCTGCAGAGGTAAATACTGTAATGCCTAAGACAAGCTGAAGTTTTGCCAGCCCCTAGTGACACTACTGTTTTTATTTACCAGAAAAAAGTGAGATTGCCGTTTTAGAATGTGACTTCTTTGTCACAAACTTAATGCCTTTCCAAAGTGCTAGCTGGAATTCCTTATTACTCGAGGAGAGGACATTTAATCAAAAATTATGCAGCTTGTTCATTTTGTAGTTAAGTGTTAATATATTAACTTGCCTAAACTACTGCAGTATATACATTTTGAATTACTTGTCTAATTTCTAAAGGATGGGCAAAGTTATTCTGACGTTAATAAAAATGAATTATGTCTTTCTGCAACTGTTGTCCCTTCTTTACATCTGAACAAAAGCACAGTCCATACTGTGAGAAAATCTAAAGATTCCCTTTTCTTTAGAAAGTAATTGGAATGGACACTACTCCCAGTGTAAGATCTTTCGCAAGTTAGGAAGCAGCACAAAAATGTTGCCCAGCCATGTCTGAGGAAGTTGACCTGGAATGGAGAGTAGACATTTGCAAATGATATAAAAAGAGAGGAAGATTATATGGAGAACAGAAGGAGAAAAGGAAACCAGAGAACTCTACAAAGATTTGTGTTGGTGGTTGAAGAAGGATTAAGTGCTAGATGTTGAGACTAACTTGACTTTGGTACATGAGTTCTAGGTTTTGCTCTCCTAGAAACTCCCTGTCTGAGAGTTTTAAGTAGAGGTCTTAGACATGCAGATTAGTGCTAAGGTGAAATATAAGTATTGACATACTGAAAGCAAGGAAGAATATGTGGGGACACTCCACCAGCAAGGAAATACACCTGAATTTTGTAGAAACTAGGAGCTGTGGTCTCCAGAGGTTCAAGATATTATTTATGTTTTTGATAAATCCACAGTGCTCACCTTCTGCAGGCACTAAAGGACAGGTTGCCTCTCACAATGGGAACCTGATTCACTGACTGCTGTTATCTTGTCTCACTGAAAGGCAGAAGGCAAACAAGGCACAGACAAGTGAGAGACAAGTTTCAGAAACTGTCATAAACCACCTGAAGACTTTTTTTTTTTAGCTAATATAATTATCCTGGGCATGCAGGAAATGATTATTGCACACCTTCAGAAAACTGCAGTCTTCTCATTACCTAAGTCTATTTGGGATTTACAGATGAGGTGTCTGGAGGACTATGTCCTCTTATGACTCTGGCTTATTAGGCATGGTCTAATGTTTTACCCAGACTTCAGCATGAAACAAAAGAATCATAGCTGTTGTCATTCAAAAACATTTGATGTAGTGCAAGACCTCACCTTCTAAGTAACTAATAATCAGGTTTCAGGTACAAGAAGTGGGTGACATAGGTTCTAGGTCCTCTTCAACTTGAGAAGACGTAAACCATCATCTCTTACCTTCTTAAAGTGACAACATAATAACAAAATAACCTTGAATAGGACTGTTTTTCTGTCATTCATTTGAAAAAGAGTAACTTGTGAATAAAAGAAGAAAATGAATGTGGGACTCCCGGGCCCTGGAAGGGCAAACTCCAGAGGAAGTGTTTTTGCTCCTGTAGTTAATAGGACACTGTTCTTTGGGAGACCCCATACTTCCTAGGACTGTTTATGTGTTTTCCATTAAACAGCTGTCAGAAACTATATATTGTTGTCACCTTCACATTTCCTTCCACCTGTGTTTCAAAAGAAAAAGCCAATCATCCATTCATGATGGGAAAATGTGGACAGTGACGCCTGGTAGAAGGCTTAGGGTTAGGCATCTAGCCAGAAGGGCTAAATCTGTGGGTGAATTGGGGTTTCAGATTCAGCTCTGCCCAATGTTTTCTATCATTTAGCACAGGCCTGCTCTGGTTGTTTTGAATCCCAGTCCTAATTCAGTGCATAATTTTCTCCGGAGACTATACAGAGATTTTCAGGTGGCTAGAACTAGGGACCAGACACCTAAAAATTTGTACATTTATAAAGCCAGCAGTACTTGCATACAGGGTATCTGCACAAATCAAAGGGTAAAACCAATATTTCTGTGAGTACACAGCTTATAGTTTAGTGTTTAAGTCAAGTGATAATACACAATTATTTTGAGTTCCATAAAACCTACCCAAAGACAGTTCTGTATTTTAGCTGACAGTCAAAGATGGAGAATGGCAGAAGGCAGATCTGAAGTCTGGGACTGAACTGAGAAATCTGAACTGATAACGGTGTGTATGAAGGGAAGGACTACCTTTTAATATTGAGAGTGGGGATCTGGGAAGACTAGTGGATTCTGGTTCAGACTTGACCACAAACTCACTGTGACATTCCTTAGGTCACTTTGGGTTTGTGTGCTGTGGAAAAGAAAATCTTAAAAAAGCCCTAGCCGTAGATAAATTTTATACAGAGATGCACTTTTTATCCCTTAACTCTTGTGCTTGGGAGAAAAATGTCTGTAAGACTCTGGAGTACTTTTACGTTATAGTTCCTACTGGTTCTAGCAGCAGTTCATCAAACCCAGTGAAACTCCCAGCGAAGGGAGTTTCTTTGAAATCTCCTTAAACAGGCCTAGAATTGTCTGGCTTTGTCTCTGTATACACAAATGTAAAAATAGGTATAAACTGCCTGCCTCATTAGTACAGTGCATCTTTTGAACCGTAATTAATTAATCTTGGAAAGGATGTTTGCAATGCTCAAATGGAAAGAGAAATGTGTTATTATTATGAATAATTAATTTTCAATGGTTGTGTGGGATTTCATGCAATGAGAGTCTCATTGATTTTAATGGAAGTCACATGGCTAAGCCCACTCACTGTTGTAAGTCTGCAGTGTTTTGGGATTATAAAAAGAGATAAAAGAATCTCCACATCAGCTGTAGTAAATTACATGTCCTATACTGAATAAGCGGAGGCAAAAGTGAAATGCCCATTTAAAACAACCAGGTCATACTTGTCTGGCAAGTTGTTGATACAATCTGCCTAGTTTACCATAGTAAAAAGCTGGACCAATCAGAGGATTACAATAAAACTTTGATGGAAGGGGCTATTTTAATAGACGTACTAACAAAATTATTTTCTGGCAGGTTGTAGTAAAGAAATACCTGAAATTGGATTGGTTTGTAATGTCAATAGCATATTGAAGTCTTGGCAGATTCTGAAGTACCATGGCCATATATTTTGTAAATGGCTCCTTATTTTAGAGAAGGCTGATAAAGGAGAGATTGCCTCTCTTCCAAGAGGGGAGTGGAAAATATAATAGACTCAACTGGGTAGGGAGTACAAGTCAGAAGTTTTGATGCAATGAAAAACACTGTCACTAGTGGGAGATGAAGTCTTGAGGAGCTATCATCCAGCTGCCAGGCAAAGGTATGTTCTGAATGGGCAGAAGCGGAACAAGACATAGGACATGCTCACAGCATGTCCAGCACTTGTGGAGGGCACTGGAAATAACATTTGAGATGCCCTGTAACTTTCCTTACCCACCCTAGTACAGTTGCTGATTTGCCCCTTCGCTCTGGTCCAGCCATTTCTACTCACCGTATTGAGGGGCACAGGCTACATTGCTCTCACTGGTCTCCAGATCCTGGTTGCCTATCCAGCACTTGACTCTGAGCCGCTACCATGCAATACTTGTTACTCAGCAGCAACCATCTTCTGGTAACACTGACTTCCTCATAACTCATCTTACACTAATACACTAATCACAAAACCCTGTAATACTGCCATAACTTTCCTCAAGCTGCTCAGCCTCCATCAGTGGGTTTATCTACCAATGATTACTTCCCTACCAGTCCTTCCTCTGCAGCACCTTGCCTGTATATGACCCTTAACTTTCTTTTGTATTAATGTGCCAATGCTGTAAGTGTTATGGAAAAGGTACAAATAAACCTCTACCGCATTAAAAATCTTCTCTTTAAAGAGAAATTATGTATTTCTTTTTGCACAAATGTTAAGGTAATTTTGGAAACTAAAGCCCAGATCCTCTATCAGCAGAACACAAGTGGAACTATAGGTAGCGATGTTGCTTTAAACTGTTTCAGCTTGGGTCGCAACAGGGAAAAGCATGCTTTGCACTTTTGTCCTAGTTTCTGAAATCCCAGCTCCATTCCTGCCATGTTACTGGAAAAAAAACATGCTGTTATTCCATGTGCATCATACAGAGTGATGGGGGCAAAAAATAAAAAAGCACCCTTCATCTCCAGCTTCTGTCCATCTTCAAAATGGAGGTAAGCCATTATTTTTGCCCTCACTGCTGTTGCTGGTTTTCATCTTCTCAAAGCTGGCTGGGGCCAGAGCTACAAACACAAATATATTGGGAAGGAGGTTCCATTTGAGATATATCTCATATGGCTAAACAGGGTAATCTATAGGAAATCCATGGGGAGCGGCAGTTGTCATATGAATCACAGTAAAAGTGCAGGTTAAAGATTCTGAACAGGATTTGGGTTAATTCGGCCTAAGCTTAAAGGGTGCAAGAAACAGAACCCAAATACTGAAACTCTGAGAACTGCGTTTCGCCAATGTGTGATTGCAGAGGATGGAGGGGAAACGCTCAATGTTAGTCTGCCTGTTGCGACCTGAGACAGGGAACGGCATGCGGTGGAGTCATTCCTACTTCTGCCCGCTCAGCCCTGTTGAATGCTGGCTGTGAGAAAAATGAAGATCAAGTTGGGGTAAAGATTGCAGCTTTCAATTCATGTTTGCCCAAAACGATGGCACCTGCAATGGCCTGAAGTACAGTAAATGTAAATTACCCTCATAACAGAGGTTAGCTTAATGAACCTTTTTGAAGTATTGCATATTTTTATATTATAAAACTGTCACTCTGTATGTGATCAGACATAGAATTGGAGACAGTAAAGCAAACCACTTCCATGAATAAATGCTCTGAAATTGGCTGTCTTACACAGGTGGATTAAACATTTGATATAGCCGGATACACCTGCTGGAAAAATCAGGCTTTCCTGCTGAGTGTTATAGCAACAAGGGGATTGACTAGGTGGACCAGAGCACTTTCTATATTCTTAAATTTCTATGTGCTGTAGAGTACCTCTAGGCAAAATACCACTTAAAATATTAATCCAATAGATATATCAGTCCAGTGCTGAAGGGATAATACAACAAAGAATGTCATTGATAGTACCAGTGGTCTTTTCCTTTATATTTTCAAATATATATCTATGACATAATGCATTTCTTGCACTGCACCTGTTTATTAAAATATCCAGAAGGGGATACTTCCTTTAATATAAATTAGGAACTTTTAAACCAAAATTAATATTTATATCCCTACCTTGTGATGTTATTTAAGTGGTTTATAATTTACAGGTATTGGGACTATTTTATATGTTGATCTTTTTTGGAAAGTTGGTGGAAAATCTGACTTTGTTTATTCAAATAAAGTAAAGAATGGTAATTAAAACTTTTTAAACACAAAATCTTTCTAATTGATTTCATATTTATCTTAGCCTTTCTTCTTTGCTTTGTGACATTATGCTAAAATACCCTTTTCTTCCTTTTCTATAAAAACTGTCTTTTAATTACTTGTACTAGTGGCTTTGATCTGAAACTTTGGAACTAAGTTCCATGTGTTTGACAACCTTTATATCGATTTACTTTAATTTTCTATTTAATTTCCTAAACTTCATGTGATGCCGCTGTCCTTATTTCCTCATTCTTGAATATATTTTAGCTTCACACAAAGTTGGTTTTGATAAGGAAAGCAGACTGCTATAATACCAGGATGATAGTCTTTTCTTCCTTTTCCAGTGTTGATATTATTTTTTATATTGACTATCTTAAAAAAACACAGCAAAAATTACAATCTGAATTCCACCCTTTGGAGTACATAAAGAAAATAAAATGCTTGTTTCACAAGTGTTTTGTATCATATAAATTAAAAAGTGATTCAAATACATGAAATAATAAGTCTCTGAATTTTATGACCTCTGAGTCATCCTAAATACAATTTGATTGCCTTAGGGTACATTGAGCTGTTGTAAAATACAGGTTGCTTTCATGAAGAGAAAGGAATCATAGAAATGTGTGAGAATTTAATTTTAATGCAATTTAAAATGTAACCTCGCCAATTGCAATATATATGTTTGTCATTTCTGCTTTTGACTTGTACTAAACAGCACTTTGATTATTACACAGGTAAAATATTCAGTGTTATGTTATGGCTACTGCAAGCATTGATTAAACTCTCCAGTGTTCATGAAGGCTGACAGGGATTCAAAGGAGGAAATGTAAAACTTGAAGGTACAGCAGTATAGTGACATTTCACTCTATAAAGCTGCCAATATTTTAATCCTGCACGTAAATCATTTTCATCAGTTCAATTTCATATCTTAATTTGTGTAGCAAACAAAGTATTGGATTGCATTATGTTTAATAATTAAGAATGTGATATCAATTTCCATATATTTTAAGTTCCTGAACAAGAAATAGAATTAACATTTTTAGATTCAATTTGTTTGCTTTAGAAAATGGGAATGATTAAGGATTAGGTCTAATTTTCATGCTGTGATCAACCAAAGTTTCATTATTTGCTTTTATAGAACCTCTAGTTTCTCTGCTTAAGTGATGTCTTCGTCAATGATCATGTTGTATTCATTTAGAGTGATGATTGATATGGTAATAGATACAGTGTGATTGAAAGCAACCTTTGTCAATAGGAAGGCCAAATACTCAAACAGTGTATTGGTCTGAGTTTGCTCATTATTGGAGACCTTTCATAGTCATATTGACTTGCTGTCCAAATGTTGTTACTTACCTGATGCTTTCATTGTTTAAATGGTATAGACATTGGTATTGAACATGACTTCTCCCAATATTTGTCCTAAAATACACACATGGCTCAATTATCCACTGAAAATGCTTAAGATCTATTTTCAAGGTATTAAAATGGTATTTGGGGATATTAAACTAAAATTTTGTGGCAGAGAAAAACAGGGTCCTATACTGGTGATGTTAATGCAATGTGTTCTGTACTGTGACTTTGTATTTCTTGATTTTAGAAAATGATAGGAAGTTCACTTTTTCTGAAATGCTTTCTTCATAGCTGCAGAAGTCCACGGAATCACCCCTCTTGTGAAAAAGAATATTCCAGGGTCACAGAAAATATGACTGTTCCCTTACGTGTGGATTTTGCCATTCAAGAGCTTTTCTATTCTCCTTGGAGAAACCCTTCTGGACTCATTCTGGCCCTAACCATGTGCTAGGCAAGCCTACAAAGTGTGGCCTTGATTTGGACATTAAGGTATTTCAGGAACATCAGGAAAATGCAGTCCTCTTCCCTCTTCAGACTCATTGTACTTTGAAATTTGCCAAGAGACCAGGAGCCACAAAACTCTTGAGCAAAAGCTTAGGGGTACAATATAAACCAAGAGACAATTTGTTACGCAAAGGCGGAAAGTCTTCCTGGGACTTTGAAGTTGGATTATGCCTTATGACTTTCAGTGCACCCCAAATAGCAGCAGAGAACTAAGATCCCTCTGGGAGGACACAGAACAGAGTTAAATCATGAGTTAGGCATGAGGTGTTTTAGATGCGATGGATGTCTCTCCCCCCTAACAGACAGTGTAATTACTAGACTGAAACAATATTATGACTCTATCCTTCCTGTCTTGTCCATATCTTTCACAAGATATCTTCTATATCTTCCCAAAACTCAAAACTTTCTTTTGCTAAATCCTTTGCATGGATGAAAAGGTCTTAAATAATCTCCTTCCCCCCCCCCTCTAATTTAGTCCCAAAAGTGGCTAGTTCTATTGCAGATCTTTTCAGGTCCCTGCAGACTTCTGAAAACCTACTCAAAAATTCCTTCCCCCCCCCCTAATTTAGT
>NW_008794595.1:1114324-1121558 GCF_000699145.1 Aptenodytes forsteri | reverse complement strand
TGCCCCCCCCCCTCTAATTTAGTCCCAAAAGTGGCTAGTTCTATTGCAGATCTTTTCAGGTCCCTGCAGACTTCTGAAAACCTACTCAAAAATGAGATGATGACATAAAAGAATTAGCCTTTTATATATGAAAAAGAGGGAAATGGAGAAAATGCAGAAAAGTTTTTATCTTTTACCCCATGATTACATTTTCCCTAAATAATGACACTGACTGGAAACTTAGTTCATAATTTAAAATTTATGAACTACCACAAGTGATTGTGAGTAGCACTGAATCAAGCTTTGCTTACATAGTTTTCAATTAAATATATAGTAAACATTTGCTATTTTCTGAAGTCGCCTGTGGTAGTTCCTTCAGAAAATGTAATGAAAGACTAGTTTGCAAGATTTGCAAGCTAAGGATACTGACACAGCTGATGCACTTTTAAAAATTACTCTTAAAGGTTAAGATTTAGATAGATTTCCTTCCTAGGCCTGAGGAGGTATCTATTCTAGCCATGAAAGTGTCTGTATTTGTTTATTGTGATTTGATCAGCACTGTTTTCTGTCTAAATCACCTATTACTCAAAGTCCCATCAAGCTATGACTTTTTTGAAGTTTACCAGTATCAGCTGTCATCCTTGCTCTGTCTTATCTCTGCCTGTACATAGTTCCTGAACTTGTGGCACTAACCATCATTTTTCCACAGCTACATTAGAAGACTGCCAATAATATGCATGCAGCTATCCCTTGAGTAATTATACCTTTCTGTATTAAGGTGTGAGGGTGGATGGTGGAGAATATTTTGAAAAAGGATCTTTCTCTTGTGTAAGTGCCATAATACTCCCCCTAGATCCCTGGAAATACATGCAGGTCTGGTGAATGCCCAAGGTAAAGTTTCTTTCATTCATTTGTTTCTGAACTGAGCAACCTCTTCAAATTGAATGTAGACTCTAGAAGGAAATATATATGTCCTTGTTAGGCTGGATGCAAAGATAAATCATTTGTTTCAGAGTTCAGAGATGTGTTGAGCAATGTCACTCCTAATTTATTTTTTTTTTTTAAAGGTAAATAATGTAAAATGCTATGTTTGCTTCTTTGGATTTTTACTTCATTTTTGGTAATGCTTCTTTAATTAAAAATAAATAAGAAAATTCAGACCTGCGGATATTTATTAAAAATCTCAAGAGAGAAGCCCTCCAGCTTCCTACAACTTTTAATTTATAGGAACTGAATGCTGTGCTGTACTCAGCATATTTGTTAAAGAAATATATACTCCCTTCCAGAAAAGAGCATAAGTTTAGGTATTTGAAGAGGTTTTGCCTTCCCTTCCTTATAATACTAATGAGGAAACATTTCTGTTTAAATAGGAAAACAAAGTAAACAAATCATCAGCATCGCTGTATTCCTGTCTACAGGACTCTTGCCTTGCCATTTTATACTGCACTGAAGAGGAGCCTTTGTGTCATAATGTCAGTTATGCAAACTCAAATTTTCCCACATGTAAAATCTGAAACTGTCTGAGATTTAAAATGTCCACTACCAGTGGTAAAATGGCATGATCAGTGTTGTGAATCCTCAGCTTTATACCTACAAACTGAAATTGTCCACCGAGCATCCCAGTAATGCTGGCACAAATTGCAGTGTTTACTGCTAAACTCTTAATATTTACAAAAAGCTGTCATTGAATAGCACCTGAACACCAAGGCGTGTCCCGTTTTAAACAAATGAGAAAAGCATGGCTCACGCTCTCTGGTCTGTGAGGGGAAGCTAGCAAGAGGGAAAACTTATAGATGCTGAAATATAAAGGAGGAAGATAATATGAACAGCAGACGTTGTGAAAGACAGTTCAGCAATGTGGAAAGGAGCCGAGAGTGCAATTAGAAACAAAGGAGATGAAAATGTCCCTGATGATAGGCAGGCGATAGACTGAAAATGTTCGCTTTTCTTTCTAGAGTGATAACAATGTCCCTTTTCTCTGCCCTTTGGGAACATCTGCACAGTATTGGTGGGCAGATATGATTCCAGGCTTCTTCTCCTCTGAGCTGTCAGCACAAAGCTTTCTAAACTGGAAACTATTCCAATTATTGGGATTTTTCCCAAAAGTTCAAAAAGGAATAGGAAAACAGGAAAAGTCAGGTCATAACGTTTTTATTCTCCAGTAACATAAGCCAGCAATTGCTATTTTTTACTTGATAATAGTTACTTTCTATTTTGTAAGTCAGTCTGGAATTCAGAAGGCTTTGAAGTGCCTAGCACTTATGAGTAACCTCTTTTGGTGTTGAGGGAGGAAAAAAACCAGCTCATGTGGGATTCCCACTGGTGAGAGGCCTTCTGGAAGAAACGGTGTTCCCTTGGCATGGGTTGCACTGTGGGGGAAGTTGACGGGAATCTACTAGGCTTAACCAAAACAAATTTGCACATCTGTTTTATAACTTTACAGCTTACCATAACAACAACAACAAGAACAAAGTTATTTAATGAGAGTGAATAAAATACTCATGCTGGTAAAATGTGGGCAGTCATGAATCAAGGGCAAGAAGTCACTCTAGCTGTGTAACAGTTTGCAATGGGCACTAAAGGCACTATGAGCAAGAAGGTTTGAGAAAGCTGTTCGGGTTGTGAAGGAGTTGTTTGTTTTTGCAAGGAAGAGTAAAGATCTCGTCCAAGAAGTTTCCCTTCGCTGGTGAAGCCCTGAAGTACTATGTGTTAAGTTCCTTTTCAAAAGAGATGAAGCATTGCAGGGACTGCTGAGAAAAGATGGAGGATAGTTGAAGCTGTTTTAAAAACTGAAAAGATAATCAAGTAGTGAAATATTTCTCAATTTAGTTGTGAGCTTATTCCAGAGGACAGTGCTGGGGAATGATAATGTAGATGTGAGGAAATCTGGTGGATCTGATCTGATCTGCAAAAAGCTGAGACGTTGCATTTATGTTCTTCTTGAGTGCATGCATAGCACTGGGCACAATGAACTTTGCTCTATGCTAGGGTACTTACACACAAATAATAATATTTTCCATTAATATGTATAAAGATTATTAGAGGAATAAGGTGGTTGTTCATTAGCAAGCATTTCAGGTGAGTGGAGACAACTAATGGAAGAATGTAAATGATGTGATGAAAAATAAGAGGATACTTTTGGAACACTCTGACCTATGCTGAAGAACAAAAAAAAAATTGGACGGGGGGTGGGTGATTTAATCATAGAATCATAGAATCATTGAGGTTGGAAAAGACCTCTAAGATCATCGAGTCCAACCGTCAACCCAACACCACCATGTCCACTAAACCATGTCCCTAAGTGCCTCATCTACTCGTCTTTTAAATACTTCCAGGGATGGGGACTCCACCACTTCCCTGGGCAGCCTCTTCCAATGTTTAACCACTCTTTCAGTAAAGAAATTTTTCCTTACATCCAATCTAAACCTCCCCTGGCACAACTTGAGGCCATTTCCTCTCGTCCTATCACTTGTTACTTCGGAGAAAAGACCAACACCCACCTCGCTACAACCTCCTTTCAGGTAGTTGTAGAGAGCGATGAGGTCTCCCCTCAGCCTCCTCTTCTCCAGGCTAAACAACCCCAGTTCCCTCAGCCGCTCCTCAGAAGACTTGTTCTCCAGACCCCTCACCAGCCTCGTTGCCCTTCTCTGGACATGCTCCAGCACCTCAATGTCCTTCTTGTAGTGAGGGGCCCAAAACTGAACACAGTATTCGAGGTGCGGCCTCACCAGTGCCGAGTACAGGGGCACGATCACTTCCCTACTCCTGCTGGCCACACTATTTCTGATACAGGCCAGGATGCCATTGGCCTTCTTGGCCGCCTGGGCACACTGCCGGCTCATGTTCAGCCGGCTGTCGACCAGCACCCCCAGGTCCTTCTCTGCTGGGCAGCTTTCCAGCCACTCTTCCCCAAGCCTGTAGCGCTGCATGGGGTTGTTGTGGCCGAAGTGCAGGACCCGGCACTTGGCCTTGTTGAACCTCATACAGTTGGCCTGGGCCCATCGATCCAGCCTGTCCAGGTCCCTCTGCAATGTGTTAGGCAAGTGAATCTGAAAGGGAGTCTTTTCAGAAGAAAGGATTCAGAACTATATTTTGTATTGTAAATGACAGGTACTGGAGGAAAACATTTGATTAAACATTTGATTAAAATTTGGAATGTAAGGAGACGAGAGAAAATGTGTACACACAGTAGAGAATCTGATAATGGGAGAAATTGAGAGCCAGTAAAAAATAGAAGGAAAATTTTGGATTTGGAGATTTGGGATTTAAGAGTAATGATGGAGCTGCAGAAGGAGAAAGGCTAGGGATAGAACAAAAATAAAATCTGAAAAATTGAAGGAATTGAAAATTTGTAAAGCCAAACATAGCTAAATCAATAGAAAGTAAGTCTGAAGGAAAATTGGAGGTTGTGAAAGATGTAGGAATTAGGAGCAAAAGTCTTATATGTTTTCTCTTAAGAAAAGTGGGGAAAAAAAGGATAAAAGGACAGGGAGGGAAGACTGGGACATTCCCTACGTTCCCTTCAGTAGGTGGAGACAGAAACACAGATGATGAATGCTTGGGTTAGTTTAAGGTGCAGAGAAACAGACAGAATAATATGAAAGAGGGGCATAGAAGTGAAGGATATAGCTGAAATTAGAGACCATAGTGATAACAGGGAGGAGCGAGGTTAGGGAGGGAAGGACGAATCTGTGAGCATCACAAAATCAGAGAGGATGATAGCTTGGAGATCATAAATACAAATGAGTGACAGGCTGTGGAAGAGTGAGGGGTAGTGAAGGAGAACAAGAGGTGATCTGATAGAAAAAGCATGAGAACTTGAAGATAAATAGAATGAGCTGGTTCTGATTTTTTTCTTTACTTTCCCATTTAAACAAATAAATGCTTTACCATATGCTACAGTTTTCCTCATACTTAAACCTCTTAAATCAATTTTAAATAGTTTTATTTTGCACTTTCAAATATCTCTCTAAAGGTTACCTCTGTGTACTATTAGGAAGAAAGAAACTGTCAGGAATACCAGTAACCAGAGGGATTTTCCCAGCAGAGAGAAGGATGACTTGATGTTTGCAGCCTAATTAACCAGAGTTTAGCTTTATGTATTCAATGCAAGTGCATAAGAATTAAACATTTTATTGGTGTCTGCCTGTCTCTGATGCATCCAGCTCTACCTGGATGCTAATACTGTTTGCTAATAACATTTCTTGATGGCATATGACTATAATTTTCTGAGTGTATCAGATCTGTTTAGCACTGTCCAAAATATAATGGCATGAAGATATAAATACTAATGGAGAAAGTGCACCATGGGGAACACCCATGATAACATGAAACTAATTGCTTTATGTACATGAGCACTAAGCAAAGAATCTTGGCTTTTTTTTGAGGTTTGATTTTTTTTCCAGAATACTCATACCCTAGATTTTTTTTTCACCTTATAGCTTGTCATATGACACATACAACACCTAAAATGAAGCCCAGATTGTTACTTGCTACAAATTAAGTTGAAGAAGATCTGCGTCTGACCATCCTAAAGCTGTGAATTGAGCTTTCATGGATGGATGATTTTATTTCAAGTCACTTCTTTTCATTACAGTTGCCCCAACTATGGACTTCATTTCAGAAGGGCTTAAGATGTGAGTGCAGGCAGTTTTGACATAAGTTATATGAGCAAGTGTCATGGTGGGGGAGTTACCTCAGATGTGAGATCAGTATTTGTGCAAATGGTAACTCCACCACACAAATAAATACCTGAGTGACATGAGTATCCTAAAAGGATTACAGAAGAATAGGAGAGAAAATGTACAGAAGTCCATGAAGACAAAAAGAATTCTTGAGAAAGACTAAGTTCCCACATGAAACACAACTTTTAAAGTGTGATATTGCACTTTGATGCATGTCTTTAATACATGTAACTTGGAGATGATACACTGTTATTAGAGACTTATCATGCCTGATGTGCAATGCAGAGGTGTTTGCTTTGATGAATTGGAATTTGCTGTCATGAATCCAATGGCAGCAATGAGAGACACATCACTACCACTAGCATTCAGAGGCTTATAGCTATAATTACCCTATATTAATACATAGACATATACAGGCCAGAAGCAAATCTTTATCTATTTGTGTCCTCCACCACAAAACTCTTATTTCCTTCAACATTTTATACTGCCTGTGTGTTTCAAACTTAATCCTGCATATCGAAATAACTCTTAGTCTTTATAGCTACACTAAGTGTTCATATCACTAAACATGTATATTATTCTAGACTTATTTCTGTGAGATTTACACATACTGTATGAAGAAGCAGAGGAAGAGAGAGAGAAGTGAGAATTTCTTCCCTGCTTAAAAAGGATTTTAGCTATTCAAAATATCTGAGAACAGTAGAAAGAGAAACAAATAGGAAACCACTAAATTGTAGGAGCTGAATTCTTTGTTATAAGATGCATATTCATTGGAGGGAAAAAAAAAGCTAGAAACATTTTAAAACTGCACATACACAAGTTACAGCTGCTCTGACTATCCTGTATGTCATTCAGTTTTAAAACAGACAGCTTAGCTCTGTTTATGCAATTTTAGAACAGTCAGACTCGTCCTTAGAAATAATGCAAATGCAACTTGTGAAAAGGGTCCAGATATGGGAAGCCACAAGGAGTTGTGCAGGTTTCTAAAGTTTTTAAAGTTCTGCTTAAAATTCTAGGGAAAGGAAAAAAAATCTCTTTCTTCATAATTCTAGAAAAATTGAAAAAGTAAATATTACTAAACATGTCTCTTTCTCTTTTTACATAGATGTGCAAATTACTGGGCAAATTATCACTGTAGGATTACCTTACTCTTTTTTTGTAGGTTTTTATGAAGATCAGAAGCAGGACAGGATCTGACCAAGGCTGGCCATTCGTGAGGATGTTATCCACACTTGGGCAAACTGTATATGTAACATACAGGTACATGATGTAGTCTAAGGACAGCCCGGAGACCTTCTTCAAGACCGGGCTTGCCTGTGGTATAGCTTGCAAACTTGCAAGTATTGTCTTTGGTAGAGCAGTTTGGATGTTTGCCATGTGTCTGGGCATGCCCAGATAGGCAGCACACAAACTATGAGACTTTCATGAACATAGGAGGAAAATAAAAGGTGTGAGCACACCACTGCCAAGTGCTGTAGAGACCAAACTTTCTGAACAGTTGTAGAAACAGTCAGTAATCTGCTGCCCTTTTTTTTTTTTTTTTATTTTAAAGGGGGTGTATAAAAAAGAAA
>NW_008794595.1:1074634-1114074 GCF_000699145.1 Aptenodytes forsteri | reverse complement strand
CCCTTTTTTTTTTTTTTTTTTAATTTAAAAGGAGTCGATAATAAAGTACTGGATAGATTTAGCTAGATTCACTACAGGTGAACCTAGCTTAAAATCTATACTTAAAAGTGCCAAAACCTAGAAACCCTCCTATCTAAGCTGCCTTATCACTATTTATTTTGTACAAAACACTTCTGAAAACTATTGCATTTATCAATTAATAAAGCATCTTATCACTTGATTTTTTTAGCAGTTTGATTTTTAAAAGTTATCTTCCTGTTTTAATATAAACAGAAAAAAAGCCTAACTGTGGCTTTATGTTTTGGTCTGGGGGTTTTTGTTTGTTTTTTTATGGTTTTTTTGGTTTTTTGGTTTTTTTAATTGTTGTTCTGCTTAATATTAAATGTATGTTACACTACCTGTGTATCTTGCTTGTGACATGCTATACCTGGTTCACTTTTTAATTTGTCTGAGCTTGTCTTATCATCAGAGATGTAGTCTGTTATTGATCAAATAATTCATTTAGCTGTCCCCAAGATGACAGATCTGCTTATTGTCACAAGAAAGTTGATATACTATACTTTGTTTACAAAGGTTGTACAACAGTCAGAAAGTAATGTATAACTACAACATTTTTATAGATTTTACATGTTATGTGAGTTTCATTAACCATTACATCCAGCAAGAAATGTATATTTATTTGATAAAAATTGAAATTGGCACTAAAATAACTCACATTTATTGGTTGTGCTCAAAGTAAAGAGAAACAGGAAAAACTCATATGGTGAATTAGCTTATGTACCTTTTAAAAATCTCATCAGGTTTTCTAAGCTCTCACATTTAACTCTTTCAACATTGCTTTGGGAATGCACAGAAATTTCCTCCAGCCTTCTAAAGCTTCACTGTGAGCATATGGTATATTGTGTATAGCCACAGACACATACCAATTTTCTTTCTCTGTATTAACTTCTCACACATATTCAATGGGTTAAGAAGAGTTTATCATCTCATTAATCCTATGCTTTAAAATATAATCCTATTCCTACTTTGACACTACATTGAAGTAGACATATTTTAAAGTGACAGTTCTAAGAAATACTATTCTTTCTTCACCTTCCCCCTTCTCTGCTCAAAAACCTACCCAGAACCTGGATTAACATATTGATTTAAAAAGTGATCATCCTCACCATCGTCTTTTCCAGCTACAGATCTCCAGCCAAGCCCCACTTTTAGTCTCCGCTTGTGGAACCCACACTCTTTTCAAGGGCTGTTTCAGAAACAGGCTCCGCAGGGGATTTGAAGATTGGGATACGAGGGGCAACAAGAAGGGAGAACAGACTGGGAGGTGTACTCAGCACCCCACCACCATCCTGCTGAAAACGCTGAGACATTTGCAAGTAATTGTTGTAAAAGAATAGTAGGAATGGCAAACTTTTCATATTTGAAAATTGTTCTTTCCTACATTTGGGCCTGATGCACTTCTTCATCTTGTCAGCTAAACCAAAGTGTAAAAGCCTTGATTTCAATTTAATAAATTCATAGAAACAAAAAAGGGGTATTGTAGGGATTATTCAAAGCTTCCAAAATTTTCCTAATTCTCAAGACATTTCCTTTTTTTTATGTAAATGTATTTTACAGATGTTGAGTATTTTCTTTTTAGCAAAAAACACTGAAGAAATTAGCAAATATGCTAACTAGCAAAACCATGTGAGTTAATCTCCAAGTGCAACGTGATATGTAGGTACAGGAATTTATAGCAACACTAAATGATCAGCAAAAAATGTGTTTAGACTGCGACGGTAAAATAGGAATATTGAAAGTTAAGAAGTTTGGAAATAAATACACTATTTCACATTCTAGGCAAAAATATTCATTGTATTTTATTTATATATTAATTGTGTATTAAATTACTTTGGATGTACCAAAAATTTTCCCTGTGATGTTCAGTGCTCAATTATTACCATCCACAAAACCATGTTAACCTCTTTGCTTTCTAAAGGAGTTAAATCAGGAGATTTTTATTGGTTTTATAACTCAAATAACAAATGCATACAGTGGATTTATAAAGATGTATGTTTATGGATGTTTATGTCTACTTACATACTGCATAATGGTGTACCTAATATGTATATTAGCTAAACATGTAAATAAGCATTTTCAAGCAATAATAACCACCCAAGTTTTTGCATAATATATCAGTATTTTCTCACAAGTTTTTAGTGTTATTTTCCTCACAAAATTTGAACATTATTGATGCATATCATTCTGTAGAACTCTCCAGTGGATTCAAATTATGCGTACAGATTTTCAATTTATATATTTGTCATTTTTATAAGACTTCATATACTTTGTTTCAGTAGAAACAATGATTCATATGTGAATGAAAAAATTAAAAATACATTTTCACAAAAAGGGCACAAATTATTGATAAACACATCTATGTTTGCAGATTGGTTATTTCTCAGAGGTTATTTGGGGTCATAATTGTAAATCTCATTACCTTGCTTGAAGGAGAAGGTCTCTTTCATTATTATGGTGCTGAGGTCCATATCCCTGAAGCTAATTGCAAGGTATTGCTTCAGAGTTCTAATTGTTTGCCATCAAAATAGCTGTGTAAGCTTGATTAACAGTGTTCAGCAACATTCATAATAGTCCAAGCCTGGTCCTGCATAAAATAGAAACTGGGAAAAAATCAATAAGATTTAATAAGATCAGGAACAATCACTTACAATAGTACATCAATCACACAAAGTAATAGGTGCAGGATTTGATAGGGTCCTGAACTGCCTGAGAGATTCATAACCAGTACTCGTTAATGATTTGTTCATTTGCATTTTATCAATCCAGTTACAGCTGACAAGCAGAAGGAGCAGTAAGGAAATATGTTGACTTAAACTCATCAGAGTTTACAATTAAAAAAATAACAGATAATAGGAAAATCAGACGTAGTTATAGATGTGGAGTGTGTATGTATATACATGTGTAGATGTACTCTTTTTTGCTGCAAGATCGTAATAAATTACCACACCATAGTGGCTATTAGTATTCCCATAATCCCTCAGAAAGTCTGCTTATGTCTGAGAAAAAGTACAACAAAATATAAATTTTTAAATTCTCCTCAGTGCTTCACAATGTTTCTCTCTCATTGCATTTCATATAGTGTAATGCCATCACAATATTTAATATGAAACATGCATATTGCCTTATTTTCGTACCCTTTTAAATAAATAAAGCCCTGGGCTTTGCCTTGGGCCAAACCCATATCAAACACAAAACCAATAATAATGAGATGGCTTTCTGGTGATTATTATTTAGCATTATATCCTATATCAGCAGATTTCATGTCTTTCTAAAGTAATTAAGTTTTGTTTACTATCTGAACATTTTTTAAAATTATCATGAATAAACATCAGATCTCATTTATCCAGACTCTTGCCTGTTTGTAATGCATCAATCTTTTGTTTAAAATAAGAAACCCAGAGCCAAGCCAAACTAAAATGCTACAAAAAAATGAGCTGCCTTGTGTGTGGGCGAGTTATTTAGAGAGCGATCTTGTGAGACTATCTGCAGAGCTTGTTTGTTTGCCTGTGTTTGTTGGGTCCATTTTGATGAGTGCCTCGTTATAAACCAGATTACATGCCTCCCTTTTCTGAGAAGCAGTTTGCTCTCTTAGTTGTAGTAATTCTAATTCATATCCCAATTAATGTGTTTCTCTAGTATCTTGCCTTTCCATGTCCCTCCACCAGAATTTCTTTTTCCAGACAAAATCTTAAAATTCTATTTTTGGGTCTCTTAAGAGTATCTCCTGAACCAAAACATGCATTGTTTATTTGTGGGATCCCCTTTGTTGCTCGTTTTAGTCAGCGTCTACATTTTAAAAGGAGAGCAGCAAATTCTAAATCAATATATGCTCCTGTCACATCATCTTATACTATGACAGCATCTAATACCAGTACAAAGACAAGGCTTCCTTAATGCATGGTGGTTTAAAATAGAGATTGCCACATGGCAGTATGATACGGCAAGAATTGAACTTGGGTTTTCTGCGCTACATCAGGCCTTTTGGCCTTGAAGACTGTAATGGAGGAGCTTCCCAGGTTAGGTGACACTATGATTTTTGAGGTAAAAGGATGACTGAGCTTACAGCCTGCCTGATGCTGTGATTTTAAGGTTGCACCACCACCATCTCAGTCATATGCGTTTCGTGGAGAAAGAATTAGCAGGTTGGTGGCTTTGTCAGAAAATTGGCTCAATCTCTAACTGGATTTCAGAAATTATATTCTCTAAACTGCTATTCTGGGACATGTAAAAACTATCAGCTAGTGTATTAATCATGGATTAGTCGTAATAACTATTAATTTTATAGTACTTTCAATTTTTTATAACTTTACAAATATATCCTGAACTGGATAATTAAATCCACAAGCTATATTAAAATCAGAGTAGTAATAAAAGAAAGGGAATGATTTGCAACAATAATTCTTGTGAAGAGAATATTCTTTTTTCTCTTCCTGAGCTGGCCATGAATAGTTTGTGATTTTTATGAATATGTTTGTTTCAGTAAATGGACGTTTCATGGAAAAAAACTACAGCCTCTGAATTTGTTAGATATCCTTGGATAAAAATATTAATTTGGCCATTAGATGTGTGTGATTCAACAGCTGTGCTATTCATTTCTCTGAGTAGGTTTAATAAAATAGTTCCCTTGTCAGCTGCTGCTCCAGCCTCCTCCGTAAGTTGCTGCCCATGAGTCACAGACGCCCTGTAGCACCTTCTAAACTGTTGGAGTCACAACTAGAAGTAAGCCAAAGCTGATTTCCATTCAGGTTGAGTTTAGGTTGCAGAGTCTAGCAAAAGCTAAAATGTGTCCCCTTCAAGCATTACTGCAATGAGGACAGTAAACTCAGAAAAGGGAAACACAGATACCTGGAACAGTTGCTTTCTCAATTTACTGGCAGATGTGAGTTAATATCTTCAGTATCAAGCTATGTTTTCAGTTCCTTGATTAAGCATGTATTGTTATTTCAGGAACAAACCTTAATCCTTGACTGCTGTGCCTGCAATGCAGCCTGCAAACCTCTTTAAAGAAAAATAAGTTTAGAAGAAAATTTCTTTCAACACCCTGTCTCAGATTCCCCAAATCCATAAGAACAAGGCCAAGTATTTTTAATTTCTAACTGGTTGCTTGTTTTCAGATGTACAGTTGCATGGTACCCAATGTAAGCTTTCTGCAATGTGTAAGACCTTTCTGAGGGGCAAATGTGTGACTCATGGAATGGGGATGGACTCTTGTCATCTGGCTGTGGGTGGGGACTGTGCCTTTTAGTAGGACTTCTATTTGTGGGAAACCGAGCCATGGAGTCTACTGCATTACGGTCTGGCAGCATCTTTCTAGCTCTGCGGCCCAGGTGAGATAGTTCCTAGATTGTCCTAACCAACAAGGCTAGACACATAGGATCAGAGCAAGGAAGAAGCCTCTGTAATGGCCTGGGATGCGAGGAGAGTGACAAGGAACCAAGACATATGTCAGGTGTAGAGGACTGGAGAGATCTGCGTGACGCAGACACATCTACCACGTGCAGGTATATGCAGTGATTGATAAATAAAAATGTTAACATTTCTTTTTAATGAGTATATCACTGGATCCTCAAGAGGAAGTAATTATTGTTTTACTCTCTAAGAGCCAACTCAGGGGCCAGATCCTCTAGAGAAACTTCTCAACCAACCTACTCTACAGAAAGCTTAAAAACAGAATAAATAAAAGATACCCAGAATTTCAAGAAACTGGGGGGGGGGGGGGGGGAGGGAGTTTACTCGGAGCTCAGGTAAGATTTCGAGAAGGGGGGGGGGGGGGGGGGGAAGGAGATTTCACAGAATTTATTATGGAGAAGAACTATCAGAAAACTATGTAAATTGTATTAAAAGTGAGCATAAAAACAAGTTGCTAATTATCTGAGGTGTCTAATAAAAAGTGGTTGCTTGTGTTTCCTCTGAATTTTCTTCTTCCATTCCAACTCACAAGAGCTACATTATTTACCCCATGCTTGTGATGACTCATTGTCGTGGTTTAACCCCACCCGGCACCTAAGCACCACACAGCCGCTCGCTCACTCCTCCCCAGTGGGAAGGGGGAGAGTATCGGAAGGGCAAAAGTGAGAAAACTCGTGGGTTGAGATAAAGACAGTTTAATAGGTAAAGCAAAAACTGTGCACGCAAGCAAGGCACAGTAAGGAATTCATTCGCTACTTCCCATCAGCAGGCAGGTGTTCAGCCATCTCCAGGAAAGCAGGGCTCCATCACACATAACGGTTACTTGGGAAGACAAACACCATGACTCCGGATGTCCCCCCCTTCCTTCTTCTTCCCCCAGCTTTATATGCTGAGCATGACGTCCTATGGTATGGAATATCCCTTTGGTCAGCTGGGGTCAGCTGTCCCAGCTGTGCCCCCTCCCAGCTTCTTGTGCACCCCCAGCCTACTCGCTGGTGGGGTGGGGTGAGAGGCAGAAAAGGCCTTGACCCTGTCAGCACTGCTCAGCAATAACAGAAACATCCCTGTGTTATCAACACTGTTTCCAGCACAAAACCAAACCACAGCCCCATACGAGCTACTATGAGGAAAATTAACTCTTGTAAAATGTCCATAAATGTCCACAAAATGTCCACTGAGTTCATTTAGTCCATGACTTTGGGCTCTATCTATTATGTTGGCCACTCAGAACAGGAGAGGTGGTGTGTTGTGTGGAGTTACTGGGCACCAAAGTCTATTGGTTCAGGTCGTTCCTGCTATAGTAATTCCTACAACATGCAACTCAAATCCTGGGTTACAACAATTTAAAGGTATTTCCATTACAATCTCTGCCCCTGGCCCCTTTGGACCAGACCATAGGGTTTAACATCGCAATGAACTCCTCCCCTTACCCCTGCTCTGGCTTGGACTTATCCACAGACTGCAGTCCCTTAAGGGTGTACCTGCTCCAAGTGGAGCCTTATGTATGAGCCACAGTGTCTCCAGCAGTATACCTGCTGCGGCATAGGCTTATCCACAGCCACAATTGTTTTGAGGTGCACTTGTTCCAGCATGGCCTTATCCACGGGCCACAATGCCTTCAGAGATATACCTACTCCAGTGTGGCCTTACCGACAGCCACAGTCCCTTCAGGAGTGTACCTGCTCCAACATGGCCTCATACACAGCTACTGATGCTTCAAGGTGTACCTTCTCCAACATGGACTTAGCCTTGGGCCACAATCCCCTCAGAGGTGTATCTGCTGTGGCACAGACATAACGACGGCCACAGATGCTTCGAGATGTACCTGCTCTGGCATGGGCTTAACCACGGCCACAGATGCTTTGGGGTGTCCTGCTTCCATGTGGACTCATCCACAGGTCACAGTCACTTTGACCTGAGTTCACACTGGAGTTCCAGCTTAGCAACATAGTATTTTTACATTATGTTTTTGCTCAAAAAATACACCAGAGCACATGCTTTAGAAGCAGTTTTCCTTGTCTCTTTCTAAAGTGTTATATTAAGAAGTGTTTTAATATTGCTGCTGCTGAACTTTTAGATGTGACATGGTCACATTATTCCAGACTTTGTGAGTGTCTAAGTGTCTATCGGCACTATACTTCTGTTTCTTTGTAGAAAGAAGTGACTACAGAAAGCTCTCTCAATATTCTGGATGAATAAGAAGCAAAATACACCAAACTGGGCATTCTTCCACAGGAAGAAAAAACATGAAGGTGAGATCCAATTCTAGGCAACTGCTGGTCTGTAAAGACATGTCACGCTAGAATGATTTCCACCCCTAAAGGAGAGACAGAGAAGAAAAGATTTCAACAGTATGGCACTGATTTGTGTACAATAAAGCTCAAAAAAGTATTATGACCTGTGGTTGACAACTGGTCCATACACCAGCTGTAATACCCACAGATTTAGCAAATGCGGATCAGGGTTTACAATGGTTGCAAAGCAGGTTTGCAGATGAAACTCAAAAAATAAACTCATGCTCACAAAATTCTAAACGTTACACGTGCTGGCATGCATCTTCAAGGCTTAGTTTTGAAATGAACAGATTAAAAGTAATGCAAATTCTGAAGAGGGCATTTCAGATACCACTGATACTGACCAGAGCCTGAAATCTCTGTCTTTCAGTGAATTCTAGTTTGGAAGGCTTTATGTTTGACTTCTATTGTTTCAAGCTTTTACCCTAGAATATTTAAAATATAAGCTTAATTTTATTCTTCTTATTATTCTTCTTCTTTTTCTTCTTCTTCTTCTTCTTCATCTTCTTCTTCTTCTTCTTTTTTTAAACTTGTCACCGTGTTGTCATTTTTTGTCACGTATATTATTCCAGAAGGATTGTGTGTCTGGAGTGATTGCACAAATCAACTCAACTATGTCACTACTTATAAGTTTGCAATGTTAACTCTCTTCATAATTTACATAATGTTTAAATAATATACCTTCTTTTTCCCTTATCCCTACATTAATGTGATTAGATTCAGTGGAAGTGCTGTAATTTTCTTGTAAGGTGTGCTTCCCACCTACGCTTGCTTATCACAAGAAGTATCATTTCTAAAACTAGCAGCCTCTGATCAGTTTAGCTGTCAAAAATTATTTTTTCCAAGAACAAAAATACTTTATAAAATAAATTATTGTTTCTACTTAGTATTCCCGTTAAGGTAAACAAACAACAGAAAATTGTTGCTTTGTCTTATTTATTTCCATGCCTGCAACTAACTGTAAGTAGTAGTAGATTACATCTTCTGATATATTATGCAATTAAATTGATGGATGGTTAATTGAGTCAGTATGGCATACCATATGTGTACTCCTGACCTGAATGTCACTGGTCAGATTAAGGCTTCACACATTTGGCCAAAGAACATATGCTGTTATTGAGAATGTGGCTCTAGATGGGATAAGGATTTTAGTCCATGGAAAAAATCATCATAACTGGCTTTGCTCTTCGGTTGTTGGAGCCCTGGGTCCTTAGGAGTCCAGCTGTAAAGGACTTCAAAAATAATGAAAGTTATTAATTAAAAGCTTACTGACATCATGGCCATTAACTTTGGCAGGCTCTTTCATTAATTTATTTGATCTCTCTTATTACATGACATATCCTCATCATAGTATTTGTGCCTTTGCACGTTAAGCTTTAGATCTTATTGGATTTTAATTTGTGTTTTGGCTCTTTTTTTTTTCTCTTCCAAACACCTTCTTTTTTAAAGAAATAAAATATTTTCCTTATTGGTGGGCATGATATATACGTAAGCAATAAAGTAGCAGGAGCTCATATATCTTTAATGACAGTGACACATAGACATCAAGACACATACAGACTCACACAGAAACATGCATGTATATATAGTTACATCAAATAACGGCAAATAATGGGTATTTTTAGAAGTGCCTTGCTAAAACATTGTTTTCACAATGATTAGTCCTAGTTTTTGGCAGATTTAATATTTCTGTTTTATCTTATTTATCTAAATAATATTTAATGACATTCTATTTTTTGTCAGCTATTTTGCATATTTTTCTTCTAAACCAGCTATTATAGGAGCTATTTTAGCTTCACAAATGTTTTGAAGTAAATTATGTTAATTTACAAAATTATCGCAGTAGAACATACATCTGAGCAATAATGTTTTATCTTTGACATTGCTTTGATGACTCATCCATTTTGACAGGTAACTGTCTGCTTTAAAGCTATTTAGTTTGCATCAACACTGAGATAAAACAAGACTTGAACAATATGTACTATAGAAGCAAAACATATACTGTCATTACATGGTTAGAAAAACAAAGATTTCTAATGGGGAAAAACAGCTAATAGAGAAATATCTTTGATTCAGTCATTGTTTATTGTAGCAAACTTGTGTATCCTTTGTCCACTGACTTAACCTAGAAAAAGAGTAGTACTGTCTCTGCTGCATAATTTGTTACTGCAACATTGAGGAAGATTATGATAATGTACATATAACAAAATTGACAACAATGGAGGAGTCCTGTAATTGTGAACTAAATTCAAGGAGGCTGCTCTGAGCATGAGAACTAACAGTGTCTTCATTATGATTAGCTTACCTTTTCAAGTGTTCTGCTAGGAACCTCTATCACGTAAATTGAGGCAGGAACTTTATTATCATCACTATAGCAACTGCAGGGAATTTTATTTCAAAACAGTTGGCTACCTGAAAATTTTCTCGTGATGGAAAGAACAGCAGATGATATAATTTTTTTAAGACAAGATGGCCAGTTCCATCTTAAATTACTTTTCTAATCCAGCTTTTTCTATTAGAAGAAAAAAGTACTGGTCGTTTTTGGTTGTATCGTTATATGTAAAATTTTAATTATGCTAAGATACGGAATATTTCAAATTGGCCCATTTAATGCACAATTCTCTTCATTATTTAATTTTTGAGCTTAGCTGTTACCTGGCGTTTCTTTTGACTTTGATCTTAAATCATATAACCTCTCAGTACGAATAGTGAAGTGTGCAGGGTTTTTTTATTATTTTTCCATGGTGTTATTATATTCTGTGCCTAAAGAAAAGGAATAACTACACAGATGAGTTTGTAGAGGATGTGAGTGAACTGTAGACACACTTTGAAACTGAATGCAAATACAAGGAAGTGTCTCTTTTTTGTCCATAAAAGGACTGATCACATGTTCACAGCTGGAATTTTTATGCAGAACCCTTTTCTCCTAAAATTGCACAACCCCCCTATTGTTGCATTTCTGTAATTACAAAACTAGCATCATACTGCAGACAATAGTAATGCTTCAGAAATTGACATCTTTTATTGCAACTATACAAATGAATTTCTTTTTTATTCCTTTTTGCTCAGTGATATGATTTTCTTTAAAATGAGGAGAGCAAAAAGACAGTGTTTTGAAATATGTGTTTGTTTAAATGAGCAGGGAGAAATGGAGAAATATTTCAGCTGCCTTGAAACGCTTTTCCTCCACAAAACATAGGAAGAAGTGTAAAAATTCTTACCATTTATGCATTGGGGCTGGTGTTCCATTATGAAAGTGCTGTGTATCTCAAAGGTATCCCATATAACACATTTCAGTCACTGCTTTAACCAGTGCCCATTTTTTATTGAAAAATACAGTATAAAGTTTCCTGAAATTTGCATTGATGAGGAGATCACATGATGGGGACTTCCTTAGCTCTCTTTGACATTTGCATCTTCCTTGTAGCCAAATTTCTCTAAACTCTTCCTAATAAAGAAGAATATTTTGTGCATTGGATTTCAGCGTGTTCTTCCTTCTACTGTGAAATGGAAATATGTTCATTTGCTCTCACAGACAGGAAGGCATTTAAAGAGTTGCCAAAGATGAGAATGTAAGATTGAATGCAAAACAGTCAATGCAGTTGAATGTTTCGGATATTTTGCATGAGGCTCAGTTTCATCTGATATAGTTTTAGGAATGTCACCAAGACACCTACCTTAAGAGTAAAGTTGTCCCAAGGTCCTTACATAATTCATGGGGAAAGGTTGCCCCTCCAGAACATAATCAGAATTGCTCTCTGGAAGTGCCTTTCTTCTTCCATTGACTGTCTAGGAGACTAGGTTCATTGCACTCTTCCCTTACTAGCCCCACTTCAGTAAAAATCCATGAGGTCAAAATCTTTTCACTCACAAATCTCTCACAGTGGAAAGACACATTTTTCAATTGCAATATGGTAGGTTTTTTTTTTTTGTTGAGTGGGGTTTGGGGGTTTGGGGTTTGTTTTGGTTTTGTTTTTTTTTTTGTTTTGGAGTGGGTTTTTTTTGTATCTACAAAAGTTTGAAGAATATGCAGAATCCCAGGGGGGCAGATCTTGAACCCATTGTTGTTAATGGAAGTTTTGCCAGTGACTCCCCCAGGGTCAGTATTTCACCATTCTACACAAGTTAAGAGTCAATTAATGAATGTCTGTGTCTTGGAAATGCAAGTGGGACAAGACTGGGTAACTATGTGAATGATCAGAGATTAAATTCTTTTTTGGTGCTACTTAAATAATTTATAAAAGAATATTAGGTATTATAATCCATAAAAATACAAATTACTGCTTTGTTGAAGAAAGTTCTAGTGCTTTGAAAATCTGTCTCTAGATATTGAATTAGCCATAGTAAAATGTTGTTCATCCATTTTGCAGCTTAAAATATTTTTGAATCTCAGTTTATTAAGGCAAAGGACCCATACACTAATACATTTGGGCCAACTCCAGTATTTTACTGAAGTCTCATCAGCACCAGCCTTGCTCTACATGGATTCACCATTATGTTAGCACTTACCCACTTGCAGTGTTAGCATTTCTGCAATGTACAGAAATCTATGTACCTATCAGGGCCCTGAGTGCACTCACAGGCTGTGCCACCTCTTCACCCTCTCCAAGGGCTTTGGCTGCCTTTTCTCAGGGTCATCTCTGACACAGCACAGCTGCAAGACCTTGGTCAGAGCAGCAGAAGGAAGAGCTGGGCTCCCACCTCCTGTCAGGGGCTCCCACCTCCCTTCACCTGGGAGCTGACTATGTATTCAGGCCCTCTCCCTGGGTCCTCACTGCAGTCTGTCTTTGAACCTCACTGACCCTGACCCACTGACCTGACTTTCTGGCTTGACTCTGGACCTGGCCCATCACTAGGGACTTATCTGTGATCCCTGGGCTGAGGCTGATCCTGGTCCCCATCACCAATCCTGCCATGTACTTCTCATCGGGCACAGCCGGATTGCACCCCATCAGTGTGGCACTGACCTGCCAGCCTGACCGTCACCCATGGACCCTGACTCAAGTCCCCTTGCAGAGCAGGCCCCTGCCCCTGCTCCCTGGTAATACAACTGCCAAGGGCCAGCCAGTAGGAGATAGGAAAGCAATGCTTCAACAGGAGTTGTTCAAGAACTTCTTTGTTTCATTTCATTCTTGGTGCCTGCTTTGATAAACTTGCATCTGGAAAGATTTTCCTATCTAGAATGTCAGGTTTTCGTCATAAGAGACAGTATGTGTATCCCAGCTTAACCAATAACATATTGATTGTCAAGAACATAGAAGAGCTGACTGAAATCCCTTTTTTGTTGGATACAGGGCAGTGGCTTGAACCTGAGCTGCTATACAACCCCTTTATGTCCTCAGTTCTCATGTACTCCTTTATGAGAAAATGTTCCACTTGGCAAAGCAGTCGTGCCAGAAAATGGATGATTAACTCCACAACTAAAGGATTAAGGTGCTTGTTTGTGATTTTGATTTAGGAATTCCAGCTTTGAATTCTGCTGTAATGAATATTTGTGCAAAATGGAAGACCTCCAAAAGAAGGACTCAGGACAAATGCAGTCAAACTCACGGACTGCAGCGTTGACCTGGGATGCTGGGACCTGAAAGTGACTGCTTGAACCTCATTTCTCAAATGCAGATAAATGAAAGAAACAGCACACAACTGGCTACCTGAGGAAAGCTGAATGGTTTGTTCTCAATGGTTTGTCCTCAAGCTCTCTTTATGAGTAAAAGAGAGAGGTGTTGTGGTGAAGAAATGTGGTTGGAAATTCCAGCTCTTTCGTGTCTGTCCAAAGGGGTAACTTCTTCATATTCTGATGCACTAATAGTACCACCTCAAACTTAAACAAAAAATAAAATAAAATCACAGTCTGAGTTTCATGTCTGATCTCTCTTCTTGAGCGTCAAATGTAAACTTTGTCATAAGAAGTTGCTTTTCAACATTTCTGTTTTTCCGCCATTTTCAAACTCTTGAAGTATTGGAAATGACAACTCATGCATAATACATTACGTGAAAATTCTATAAATGTTTTTGATTTTAATTAATTTAGGAATCAAATTAATCTCATTTTTATCATTGAGTATATTTTTTTATTCCTTGTAAAACAATCATTAAAACATTTGAAATAATAGAAGTGGAATAAAAAGGATATCAAATATGTAGTTTTAATAATAGATTGCATTGTTAAGTCAGAAAGAATTAAGTAATTGTAGACAGTAAATATTTTAATGCATGTTCTCCTCGTGGCTTGTTAATTCAGTTACTTACATTAGAATAGTTGCATAAGAAAAACAACATTTTTTGCTAAATCACTTATTATAGAAAGCAGTTTTTTTCAAAGTCTATGCATTTGGGATACATATGAATGAACAAGATTGTGTTTATATCTAATTTAAGAAACATGTTTCTAAGGAATTAAGAATGTGTCCAGGACAGAAGGGAAGGGGAGGTATCTCACTTTGTTAGAAGAAAAAAGGGGCAAGGTTCTTCTAAGGTCATGTATTCAGGGTATGAGGTTTGGACAGAGGAACATCCCTGAATCAGGAGCTTGACCAGGAGTGAACCATGGGGTTGAGTGAAAACTCATCAATCTGTTCAGTCGAGAACAGGGAGGAAGAAGGGAATGGGAATTTATAGACAGGTCTTTTTAGTCAATAACTTTTCTGATGGTAAAATACAGATAAAAAAGATTTCCATTTGAAGTATTAAACATATAAATATTCTTACAAATGTAGGGTACCTTTTTCAAAACCTTTGTAACTCCCTATGAGTCTAAGTCCCATTAACTCTGGAAGCGATTTAGATGCTTTTGAAAACTTAAGTTACATACCTAAGTAACAAGTATTTTCAAAATAGTTACCAGTACTCTGTCCTCAGTGTGTAAATAACTTGTAATGGGAAAGAAAACCTATGGCTAGGCATGAACACTGTCCAGAGCAAAAGGCATCACCTTTAATTGAATGCACAAGTCAGAAAAAATAGAATTAAGTTGTCTTTTAAACACGTATATATAACACCACGCTTCGAATGACTCACCCAGTTTTCTTCATGGAAGCCCCTGCAGAGTGATGTCATTATAACTCTTGAGGCACAATAGGAGAAATTTTCCAAAGAAATAAAGGCCTCAGTACGTTGCTTGAAGCCACTGCCACTTCATCATTCAACTGGAGCTCTCAGTGTTACCTCTCCTGACCTTGGTGAAAACACCAGCGTAGCACTAACACCATCAACAGAAAAAAAACCTCCTACCTCCTAGGGACTTCATGAATGTAGGAGGTAGTAGAGAGAGTTGAGAGACCATTACTGACACAGTGCCTCTCCAGAGCACCCCTCTCCCTCCCCTCCGCTGAAGGCAATTGTTGACTCCTAGGGTGGAGAGTCATCTCCTTTTCCCAAGAGCTGCAAAGAGTCAGCATTCTCCGTATCCTTACTGCACCCACTGAATATTATATGTACGTGGTATTTTGGCCAGCTGGAAGGGGATAGAGGACAGCTATGTGTCACGTTCAAGACCTCTTTCTCCTTCATTTGCAGTAAAATGTGGAAATACACACTTAGAAGACACCATTTTTTTCCCTCATTCCTAGTGAGGGAGTATAGATCAATGGCAAGTAATAGAGACCAGTGCTTTTACAGGATTCAAACTCAGGAACAGTTTTCTGCTCTTTACTGTACTTTGGTTTGGCTGATTTTTATGCATTAGTACAGAAGAGACTTTTCAATATTCAAATGGATGCCAAGCACAGTAGTATAGTGCATTAACCTTTCCCTTTGAGATATTTTAGTTCAATTGGTGGCAAAGAAAACCACAAACTGTGGCACAACTGTCAGTCTCATAAATGATTTGTGACTGTGTAAATGCAGACGCCACAGCTGTCATGTAATCTGCACACAGGCTATACTGGGAATGTAACTCAGACCCTTCTGCTCCAAGAACATGGGCCTTTTCCATTTGTACTGTTCCATTAGCTGTTGAAATGGCTTAAAACTAGAACAATTTATCCTTTCCCTTTTGAACTTTAGCAAAATAGGACAGAGCTCTGAACCAGCTTTCATTTACAAACCAAAATTCTCCCAATGTGATTTTCTAAAGCAAACATTTAAATCCAGTGATATCTAAATAGCTGTCAACAGTATTATAGAGAGCTGTACAAAACTTTAAAAGTAAAGCTCAGAAACAGATACATTTTCCTGGTTTCAAGTGTCATTGCAAACCACAGATTCATGAACCTGGATTGACTATAACATCTAATTTATGGGTTTGGGTGGAAACCGCCTAAAAGCTGCAAATGCCTTGGAGCTTTTATTGTAAAAGACCCAAAATTGCAATTCTGGCTAAGATTTGCTTTTTGAGGGAGTTTGTTTGAACCGAAAAATCACAAAGCAATATTAGGGAGAAACGAAACCGTGTAAACCGAAATCAGCAAGGCATGCACCAAAATTTTGGAATCAAAACAAGGCATAGATCTCTCATGCACTTCCTTTGCAGGCCCAGGATAGAGGACAGTCACAAAGCCCACCAGGTATATACCTCGTCCAATAGAAGACAGGTTGGCTACTTACTCTCCTCTCTGTTTGAGATCCAAGGATCAAGGAGTCAGAAACTTAAACAAGTATGAAAGAAATTTGCAAATCCCCTATTATTTCCTGATAAAAGGTAGCAATGCTGGCTCCAATTCTTCTGAGTAACAGTTTATTTATTCCTATGTAGAAGAAAAGCAACATTTTTCTGAAACTTAATATGGAGCTATTCTAAAAGTATTACAGGAAACAATATTTTCTCAGCTACTGCATTTAAACATAACAGCTGTGTTGAATATAATTTTGTACTTTCTTTGTTTATATTCAGGGACAGTTTACAATTCTTTCCACCACCCCACCCCAATTCATTGAACCTATAGGTCTTCAGGCAATTGTATAGCAAAGACTAGAACAGAGATGTAGTGTTTAGTTGTTGCTTCCAAAATCTAAACTGCCAGTAACTTAATGAACCCTCTGGAGATATGCTCCCATGTGGAGAAGGTTGTGTCTGTGCTTTAGAAGGTTTAAATTAGTTATTTCTTAGAATACCCTGTGATGAAGGCGCTGCTACCAACTGCTTTTCTTGTCACTAGCTTGTCAGGCCAATAAACCAATTAGTTGTTGCTATAGTAAGGGTCACTTCTTACTATTTTAAATTCTTGGTAGGGATACACAGCACTTCGCATATTTGAGGAGTCAGCATTTTCAGTTCATTATGATTGCAAATGAATGTGTTTCTTCACAAAAGCAGTTTTGTTGTCATAAAGAACTTGTTACGTTGCTGTTTTATGAAGTGCTAGCATAAGATGGGGGTGTGGGGTGGGAGGGAAGAGAGCAGAAGGTAGTATGCTTCTTGAGATATTTCAACCATTCATTTTTTATGAATGCTTTTGAGAAATATTTGGTTCTCAATTAGAAGTAGCCACTCCTAAATCACTGTTGGCAAGAAATGCCAGTATATGCCAGAACTACAGCTCGCATCCTTCTGGAGTTTTAGGATTTCTCCTTTGAAACTTCTATCTATAGAGAAATTACTTTACCCTCAAAAATTAAATATGCTTGAGAACTTAGATTGTGTCTTTTGGTTTGTATGAATGTCCATGTACTTATGGCTTTGGGAGGAGGCATCAGAACCTTGTTCTGTCAAATTTGATCTTACAATGTGCCATGTCCCTTGGGAAGAGCTGAACGCCCTTACCTTCTAATATGTTCTCAACAGAAATTTGGAAGGCTTGGCTCCAGGAATGACCTCATACAGAGTAAGTAATTACTTACATGTTAATTGCCATGGAACCACGTCACAGCACCTACCACTGGGGTATGTTAAGCCTGACAGATACAGTTGCCAAAGTAAGGCACGTGACTGGTAGTGTAGTGTTGTGGTTTAATCCCAGGGGGCAGCTCAGCCCCAACCAGCAGCGTGCTCACTCGCCTCCAGTGGGATGGGGAAGAGAATCGGAAGGGCAAAAGTGAGAAAACTCGTGGGTTGAGATAAAGACAGTTTAATAGGTAAAGCAAAAGCTGCATGTGCAAGCAAAGAAAAATAAGAAATTAATTCACTACTTCCCAGATATTTAGCCATTTCCAGGAAAGCAGGGCTCCATCACATGTAATGGTTACTTAGAAAGACAGATGCCATCACTCCAAATGTCCCTCCTTTCTCCTTCCCCACAGCCTGTATTGCTGAGAATGGTGTCATACAGTATGGGATATCTCTTTGGTCAGTTGGGGTCAGCTGTCCCAGCTGTATCCCTGCCCAACTTCTTGTGTACCCCCAGCCTACTTGCTGAGAAGCAGAAAAGGCCTTGACACTGTATAAGCACTATTCAGCAATAACTAACACATTCCTATGCTATCCACACTGTTTTGGTCACAAATCCAAAACACAGCACCATACAAGCTACTATGAAGAAAATTAAAGTCTATCACAGCCAAAACCAGTAAATATATTCAGGCTCCCAGAAGTGCCATCACCAGCAAAATAGTTGGACATTGCATTTATCTGTTGGACATTGAGCATTTGTCATGTGATCCAGGTAAGACATGATAATTGGAATTAACATTCAGACCTTACACTAAAATTGAGCCCAGGTCACTTCTTAGATAATTTGAGTAGCTGGCAAGTATGGCAGTTGTGAACAGCTTTCTTTACTGTAGAGAACTTGTCCTGGGTGACATCTGGGACCTAGGAAAAGAATTTTCATGAGAAGTATAAAAGTAAGTTCATGCTCTGGTGAGGGTTGCCCTTCACAACCATAATTTCCTTAGGCATGCTCTGGACTCCTGAAGAGATAATAAACAGAGTCGACAAGATGGGCATGAGAATGAGACTTTTTCTTCCTTTTGTGCCTCTCACACAAAGTAATTCACAAACAATACCAACACTAAAATCATACTTCAATTCCACTGCCTAGAGAGAATACCTTGGATATTGGAACCTAAAAAGTTTTCATGTAATACTTTTTCTTGATACACAGCCTTGTAAAGTACTGCAGCAGGATCCAAATGGAAGAGTACCTTCCTCTTCATTGTAAATGAATTGAAAAGACAAGGGAAAATCCTGATTTTTCCTATCCCTCTGTTGTAGTTTGTCTTTCTTTCATTTTATATGTTTGAATGTTTAGTTCCACTGAAGCTCCCAGTTCTTTAGTTCTGTAAGAAATTTGATGTTAGGTCCTGTTGGAACTCCTAAATTTCCAAAAATTTTGGAGCCCAGTATTTCTGATTTTAAAGGCATAACAAAGATACCATTACTGAAGGAACCAGAAAAGCCACCAAATTAAAGGTAAGCTGACAGCCACAAAATGACAAAAGGGAAAAAAGGAAAGCAAACTAAATATTTTTGGTAAGATTTCTAATCACCTTAGTCAGAAAAGATCCCTAATAGGGAATTCCTCTGCAGAAAACATAGAAGACAAGTTAGGGAGAGGCTGGTGTAGTGTTTCTTCCACCACTGCGAGAATTGAAGGTTTTGGCTGCTGCTTTGTGTCTGAATCAAAACCATTTTGGTGCATTACTGGGCTCTCCATCCTAGAACAGACTTCTGAGGCTCTAAAGAGCTGCTTTTGAGGACAGTTCCACTTCCCTCATGAGGCTAAGGAAGCTCAAGAGATCAGGCTTATAGTGTACAAAGTGTTCTTTCCCACTAGGATCAGAGGTGGACACTGAAGTCTTCAGACTGGGGAAGTGTCATGGTGCAGAAGTAAAGGATATAGCAAACTAGGAGGTTTGAACAACAGACTGAAGGATAGCAAATCTCAGCTCCTTGCATCTGTGCCATGGTGGAAAGGATCACTTCAAACTTTTGTAATATTGCTTAATTTATTTCCAAGAGTAGGAAACACTGTTTGCTTTTGCATGTGCGATTGAAGAAGGGAGACTGAAAAGCTCTCTGCAACTATGAGACTGAGGCCTGAGGTAACTGGTGGTCTGAGGAAAGGCCGTTTTGTTTACTCTGATGACTCTTTTGCACTGACTCTGGGGAGGGACATCAAGCCAGCTGCACAGAGTCCCACCAGGGTATAGAAGGGGATAGGCAGAGAGCAGGAAGGAAATGTGTTGCTATGTAAACAGTACCACCTCTTCTGGAGTAGAGAATTAATCCTGAATACATTCAGGACACAAGACCTGAAAGGCAGGCTTAGTGGGAGGTAATCTGCTCAATGCCCTTTCCTTTTGCATGTCTAGAAATAGCTACAGGATCTGCCTCAGTTTATCTGTCCTTTTTTTTTTTTTATCTACTTTTTAATAGTATCTTGCATTTTATAGTGCCTTTCATCCCAATGATTCCTAAAATGTTGTACAACTTTAACAAACTGATGTGTAAACTATATACTGGGATTATTCATCCACCACTGCAACGCAATCAGCACAGCAGTTCTTTAAGAATGAAAATATTGCTGTACATTGGTCATGACTGGCAGCTGTTCTTGTAAGTGGTGACATCTTCACAGATGCTTCTGAAAATGTTCCTTTGCAATGTTCAATACACTGAGTTGTATGTCCCTGGGAAATTGTGAATTTGAGGCAAACACTGTGTGAAAAACATACGTCCACATGTAATTAAAGAGAAGGGCTAAGGAATTGTCAGATACAGCTATGAAGTGTTTTGGTTCTGCTGAAGTACATAGACTGATAATCTTGGGCCTAATCTTGACCTTGTTCAAATGTACAGAGCTTTCACAGAATCCCAAAGGAATTCTCATGGAAAAAGAAGCAGTACATTGAATCAGTGACTTCATTCTACTTTTTTGTGGTGTTGCAGATGATAGGAGTATCTTCTACCAGTCCTCTTGAGAGGCAGGTTCATAAATACTGAGGAAACTGAATGGCTCGCCTGACCATTGAATGGAAATACATAGACATATCAGCCACAGAAATCAAGTCATCGTCAGGGGAAAAAAAGAAAAGACCCTCTTCCATGGACAGCTAGGAGTGGGGAAGCACGTTAAAAAGCACCTTCTCATTCTCTCATATTTCTGTGAAGCTCTAAGCCTCTGCAACCCTGCTCTCAATGTTTCCCTTTAAGGTCACTTCATGGGTGTTTTTGTACAGCAAGGTACAAAAACCTCTCTGATCTCTGCATGAAGGAGGGGAGGCTTCAGAAGTGACAGAGGGCAAGAAGCTCAGTACACGAACCTTCTATGTTTCTTTGAAAGAACAATGCTAAAACCAGAAAAGATCTACCCTATCTCAGGATCACAGGGTCAACATAATTTTCCTGCTGCAACTTAACATGCCTGATTTTGAAAATTTTGGCCCACAAAAGGCATTTAGCTGAATTAATCTACCTTTGGTCACATCATCTCCTGTTTGGGTAACCGATTACAAATGTGGAAGACATGTGGAAGCAGTAACACCATTTGGAGGGTGGAAGAATCTTGGCAGATCAGCAGCCTACCATTGAGGCTGCTGGCAGCCTGTCTGGCATTTATAATTCAAAATTTTGAAGCTCCTATGGTATGGATGTGAAAGGATCTTGCAGCCCTATGAATTTTTTGCTTTGCTGTTGTCATATGGGTGGATGATGACACCAAATATTTGGTCTGGAACTGAGTATGCTGCATATTTATGCATTCAGAAACCTGAGCCAGACTAGAATGCTCAAATCATTTATGAATTTTTAGTAGTCTTCCTACTGTAAATGTTTAAAGCTGTAGCTTAGTAATAAGACATTTGATAATAGCGCTCAAAAAGACACCACTTGAGAGTTATTAAAAAACATCTACAGAGCTTAAATGTTTTTAAGGAAAATAAATGTGGCCATCTTTCTTCTCCCTCTGAATAAACACCACAGAAGTAGCTAAATAGAGATGTAAACCAAATAGTTGAAAAGTCAGTTTGCAACTTGCATAAAACCAAATGAGATAAAATAGGTTCCAATTGTGTTTCAGTACCAGAGAAAACATATTTTGCATTAGGAGATTTTGTGTGTGTATGTGTGCATACATATATACGTATATATATGTGTGTGTATATTTACATACGCATGTGTGTATATGCACACACATATATATATATAAAAAAACACATACAAACATGTCATTAAAAAAGCAACAAAAAAGGCTTGTCGGATGCTTATATCATGCCGACTGTTTTACCCGTGGTCATAATCTGCATCATCCTACCAGACATTGTTTTAATAAAAAAAAAACAAATGAAGCCACTAAAAGAACTAATTTATTATTTGTATAAAGTATTTATAATAATTGATTGTGTGCCACGGATTTGTGTAAACTTGTAATATGAAGGAAACCATCAAGAACACAATATTTATTTTCCTTGTCTAATGTGCCATAGTGTTTCCAAGATTGCAATGCTGCAAATAAGAGTAATGTCTGATGGGGCACATTGAACAGTTCCCCAGAGACCCTGAAAAGACAGCATATGATAACTTTCAGGGCTCCATTTATAACAGCAAGATTTCCTTTAATGTTTGCATGTTTCTAATATGAACTATGTAAAAATGATAAGAAACTGTATGGAGAGAAGTATTTTTTCCTATTGCATTAATTTTAATTGGCTTTTGTTTTTCTTCACCGCTACGGTACTTGCTTTCCTCCAGAAAGATGCATAAATGCTTAACCTAGCATAATTATGAGTATACATTCTTATTCCATTAATAATTCGTGTTTTAATTATATTTATCATTTGGTCCACTGTATATTTGTGTGACTCAGAGTAATTTAAAAGTGTTTCATTTTCACAGGTTTCTACTATTTTTCTATAGATAAATTAGGAAAGCTTGGGAAATTGCATACTGAAAATTGAAATGAGGACTATACAATCCATTTTGAGACTTGCCTTTTGGTGTTTACCTCAAAGCATGCTTCTGTGTGTGTGCTTGATTTACATTTAGCAATATCTAAGTGCAAATAGTAATCATACACCAAAGTAAACTGGACTATATGCAATTGCTTGCCCTGTTTCTTCAATTGCAGTTGCAATCCCATAGATTCCAATCTTGACAGGTAGCATAATTAGAAAATTCTCTTTGTCTTATTAAATGTGACTCTTCTCAATAGAATTCACTTCATTGCAGGCAAAGAACAGAAAATATACTTCAAATCTAAAATGGGAAATCAAGGGGGACTGTTTTATTTTTATCTGTCTTTGTGCAAGCGACATTATTATCAAAGGATATTGTAATGCTGAAAATGTACTTTTGGGATTTAAATCACGTATTAGCCTGGAAAGCAAAAAGTGCTGTAGGGCCCATGCAATATATTTTCTCATTAATCTGATTGAAAGATTATCCTTCCTATAGCTATGAAAAGTCTAATACCCATATATCCATCTTTCCTGCTAGTAAAATTCAGCTTTGTGCGTAGTCATTGTCTCTTGTGTCTGAGGTCCTACACTCTTCTTCATTTCTCTGTATAAGCCTATCTGTATTAAAATAAATTCAGAACAGGCCGCCATTTCATGCACACATTTTGATTATTTCATAAGCTGCTGAGGAAAATGGAAGTATCAGCAAGTCATGCAGTTTTCTGGTAATGTAATGCTGTCATTACCTCAGTGGTCATGTGAAAAAGTTTAGCTATAATATCTTTGACAAATGTTCAGTGAGTCAAAACAGTGCATTTAAATGAAATGCAGATATGAATGAGCCATTATTACAATCACAACTCCAGCTTAGAAATTATTAAATATGAATATATACACTTTCACAGTAACCTGACATTTGTAATACATAACTAGCTGTGCATTTCTCACCCCCCTCCTCCCGTTTTCCTCCCCATCATCCCCCAGATTGAGAATAGAGGAAGTCATTTTGATCAGAGGCTGCACACAGTAATTGAAGACACTCCTGATGATTTCATGCAATCAGAGTGGCACATTATTTGTGATGAAAATTAAGTAAGGAAGGAAAGCAGATTTATAGGTTGTCTTGCTTATGGTCAACTGCCTTTACAAAAGATTAGCAATTCTATTCTAACCACCCCAACTGCATATATACTTTTCCACATCGTAGATTTACTGAAATTTTCATATAACCTTAGTCATAACTTGCAGTACTTCATGATTTTAAGCTTTTAATGAAACTACAGAAGATGTCTTAAACTGAATGATTTCTATTCTGAGCTCTTTGAGTGCTGATAGCATGAACAGTATAGATGGCTCTAGCCATAACTGTCACACAGATAATATTCTTTTATGCCTCAAGACACTAAGATGGTGCTGTAGATAACCAAAAGGAATAAGCTGCCACCATCACTAATCCGCAGCTTTGAAACACTATAGCTTTTGCATGGTTAAGAGAAGGTAAAATCACCTAGAAGTGTAATATAGGAGACATTTTTAAGTGAACATAGAAGAACTAAAGGTTTTCATATTTTGTAATCTATATCCACTCTGGATCAAATCAACTATATCCCCCTTTTTGTGTGTTTATGGATAACAATTGAAAATGCAAAAGAAGCTGAAGCCTTTGAATCCTCCTAGGATACTTTACACTAATATAGTGAAATTGAAATATGGGGAATAGTTAGCCTTATTGTTCCCTTCAGAGTTTAACCTTCAAGATGTTTCATATAGGCTTTTGGTTGGTTTTATAATACATGTAACAGATTTTGTGCAAAATAATATCAGCTTTGTGCCAGAAGAGTATAATTTCTGTTGATTATTTTTCAATATGTAAAAGCAAATGATACTGAAACTTTAATAAGAGACTGAACTTTATTTACATTTGTCATAGTTAAGCTCACCAAATTAAAAATAAAACTGTATAGGTATATGAAGTAATGCAAAAAGTAAAACTTTTACAAAGTCTGTTACACTTTAAGGTGGAATTACCTACAAATAGCCTTGTTTATTCCTATTCTTTAAAAATATTTCTGAACAAATAATGTTTTTAGCATTCGTGTTGCATATAATTTTTCTTATTATTTGTCCTCTATAACATCTCATGTGTGCTACCATTAAAAATTTATTTATAATAAATAAATAAATAAAAACAAGGAACCAGTATCTTTTTTGCCACCTAGATTTTTTTCCACACACAGTTTAGAAATCCCTAATCAATAAACCTATTGTTGTGAGAATACAGCCTGACATGAAAGTGTCAGGGAAGCAGCGAAGGAAAAATGATGAACTAAACATCAGCAGAGTTGGATCCACTATGAAAAACATTTTCTGGGTGTGTTTTTTAGATACTGCAGTACGCTTTCCAGAGAAAAGAGAAATTCCACCTGAAAGTCTCAAGCGATATGTACTTTTTTTTTATTGAACACATGAACTATCAATAATAATCTGCTAATTTGTGCTCCAAAATACAATCATTGTTGGGACAAAAATACAAAGCATGCATGAAGCTATTAAATGCACAGCAGTATTCGAAATCGAACCACAGTAACTTGTTGTTATGGCATGCTGACATTATTGGTTCTTGTATATAGTTACATAATGATCTCTGAAGCCAGATTTTAAAAGTGGTCTGTAAAGCAGTTAAGGGACATCAAAATCTGGCTTTACCATTAACTTTCTAAGCTCCATGCTAAGCGGTACTTACGATTCTTCTGTGTAAACAACTGCATGCAGTTGAAACCAAAACAAAATACGATAACATTTCTTCCCACTGCAAGAAATATGTTGTGTAATAAAGAATTTCAAACTCTACTTCTAATTAAAAATGGGATTTTAGTCTCTCATCTTGCCTGAATTCAATTAATGCAGGTGCCCCCCACCCTCAATTCAACTTGACTTCGGGTAGCTCTACAGCCTGTCATTGCTGCTTTTATGGCAAAACCAGGTCTTCAGTCAGTAGGTGATCTGGAAACCATGTATATTTTGATTGAGAAAAATCCCAAGTGCTGAGGAGAAATACTGAGTCAGAAACAGGAATTCATCTCATTCTGTGACTCCACCCATTACCCTATTACAAATTGTCTTAATATTAATTCCAGAATGATTTTAAAGGAGCTGCCCAGCAACAAGTCATATTACTCATGTACATAACACTGCCACTTACATATAAGAAATGTCATTTTTGGCCCCAATAGTGGGTGAAGGAAAAGGATTTTTACTTACTATTGTGCTGCTGCTGTTCACATAGCCCATCTGAGTCTCACTGTCAGAAGAGCTCACAAATGGTCTAAAAGAAAGAACTGTCTGTAGGTTTATCCCTATCTAGCTATATTTATTTACAAATCATAGAAGAGGTATTATTTAAAATAGTTTGTCTAGAAAGTTAATATAGGGTCATCTCACAAATTAATTATCTTTTTTTTTTTTTCATTTGTACACATCACAAAACACCTGGTTTTCATTACTGTACGTATTCAGTCCTTAAATTAAGGTAGTCTAATGTTAATGAGAGAACATGATATGAGTATCTAGAAGAGGTTTATTATATATCAGCACAAAAAATGCACCAAAACACAGAAAGTGATCCTTGTGTTCGTCATTAATGTGGCTTTATGCAGAGCTTTGCACTGTACCTTCTCTCCCCTTTCCAGGCAAAAGGTAATTTATTCCTTCTTTGAGTATGAATACTGTACAATAGATGAATAGTCTATGCTTGCAAGCTTTCCGTACTGATGTTGCTGAATAAGAAGCATATAGTTCTCTAAGTTCTGTTTTTGTCCTGAAAGGTGTAAAAGATGCACCTCCTCCATTTTCCAAAGGGTTTGAACCAAGCCAGCCACTTTATTTTTTTTTCCTGGCTATTGCTCAATTGGCCTTGTGTTTGTGCTGCAACCAGACACATTCTGTATCTGGATATGCAACAGTTCATGTTTAGAGAGCAAGACAAAATTTCATATTGAAACAGAAGTGCCACAGCAAACTCTATTGGTGCACTTTCTCTGAAAACATCTGCTGACGCAGCTGTCCTAAGTAAATCTGATGCATCTGTTTTACACATTGCCATTTGGGTTATTGCAAATAAAGGCAATAGAAGTGATGAACAGAGAATTTGGATTCATGTGGACTAAAACAAAATCAAGAAGTGTTAGTACAAGAAATACATTGACAAGTTGGTCTGAGTGCAGTGGTGGCCTACCAAAGTGGTCAGCAGCTGGACAGGCTGAGAGAACTGGGTTGGTTCAGCCTTACAAAGACAAGGCAACTTACTGCTGTCTATGACTTCTTAATGGGAGGGTCTAGAGAAGATAACCTGACTCTTCTCTAAACCAGATGATCTCTAGCTGTCCCCATCCATCTTAAAAAATTCTGTGATGCTATTATTTTGAAGTTTAGGTCAGTTAAGTTAGCTATTTAACTTCAGATTTAGACAAGTGCCCCCAAAACTGACATTTTCTGTATAGTTCAGAGAAGAAGGAGAAGGTGATACACACAAGCAGCAGTGATCCTACAGAACAGTGGCCAGGGGTTCCTTAGAGTGTATAAAATAAAAATAAAAAAACCCCTAGTACTCATGCACAAAATTCAAACTTGAAATATGTGGTTAAGTACCAGAGGTAGCTGCTTAAGACATTATATTCGTAATTTCACTTTCATGAAGATTCTCGAAGTGTCAGATGATACTTCCCAACCCATTATTACTAGACTAAAAGGAATGGCATGTAACGTTGAAAATGTCTTTGAAACATTATGAGTGCTATTTGAAATTTCCAAATTACTTTCATCATATAATTTTAGCAGCATACTGAAATTAGTACAGTACTAGTAATATATATATTGGAGAGGCAAGTACTGCAAAGATGAGTTTATATCAGTACTTGCATTTTATCAAGCATTATAGTCTGTTATTTTATGCAGTAGTAAAGCAATGATAAATAAGTCATGTGGTAAATATAATGTTATGAAAAATATGACTGCACAGCTCATCAGTTATATGCCATTTTGCTTTTTTAAAACTTACAATGCTTACACTAGAAAGAATATAGATATTACAGCTGAATTTTTTAAAAGGGCAGATTAATTTATGACCAATAACAACATCTCTAGTTATATTGCAAAAATAAGGTTTATCAGATCTTATGCTTCTGGACATAAACTGATCATTGAAAAGGTCAGGATATAATTTTTATGCGCACACACAACTTTTTTCTTTAGATAAAGTTTTTGTTGTTGTTGCTCTTTGCTTTATGTTTTGTGGAAGCTAGAGAAATTAATCAGTAAAAGTAGCAGACCAATGCATCTGATAAGTCTGTAATGAGTCTAGAACTTCCATAATGATTCTAGAATATAGTTTCTTTCATCAAAAGGAATACATGACCATATCACGTTACTAGTCACTGTAACTGTCTAGTAAATTTTTTCTTTATGCGGAGGCTGGTAATGCTTCTAAATGAAAAATAATGCTATTTTCCCCTCATGCTTTGGGGAAATGAAATATTAGTAAGGGTACTATAAATCAAATGTTCCAATATCGCAGAAGTATCACATTGAAATAGGTTACCAGTTAGAAACCGAGGACTTCTGTTGTTACTATTGTTTTGATTTCCATTCCAGACAGGTCTTGATCAGACATACCTAGACAGACCTTATGATGCAATAGTGTATAAAACATATGAATAAATCTTGCTTTGTATAGACGTAAACCTCTACCTTATTTACTGCAAGAATTGAGAACAAGAATGGTCAAACTGGAAAAGAAGAAGTGGTCTCAGTGTAAGGTCACTCTGTAGAATTTGATTCACGACCAAATAATTAAGTTGTTCTGAGTAGTTCCTTAAAGCAAAACCTTTTACAGTTGGTTGTTAATTGAGTTTATCCAATCTGAGAAACTTGTGCTCTTATCTTCAGAAGAACTGAGAGCTTTTAGCTGCAGCTAATTTTAGTAGGAACTGTATTCTGAGCACATGATATTTTAGAAAAATGTTATTAATGCTATAAACTCAACGTGTCAGGTACAGCACCCAAACTTAGTGGATTATTTTGATGTTCCTCTCTCTATGCATTTGACATCTGTTCCAAAATGAGAACAGCAGAGTTTCCAGTGCATTTCATACATGCTGTGAACATAAGCCCATTTACGTACAGCATTTCAGTTCTGTGGTGATGAACACCATAGAAAAGGCCATTATAAAATTAATATTTTTATATTCGTTCTTGGGTTTGGCTTGTGTCAGGTGAGTAGCCAATGGTAGGGGTAAAAAGAGGCATTAAACAGGCTCTGATTCCTTGAGCCTGTCTGTCTTATGCAATGAATCAGGCTGGGGTCTGGTGGGAAAAATAAAATTTGATCATAATATTTTTATGGTCATTTGAACTTGCTCTAGCTCTTAGTTCCATGTGAAATATCTGAGAACAGAGTCATGGTAGGGTCTACTCAATTCTCTGTGGAGAGACTTTGAAAGTCAGAGTAGTTCTACTGCAACAAACTAGTCAAACTAATCAGCACTGCGGGAGAAGCCTACACTGGATTTCATCTACAGAAAACATCTCTGGAGAATCTAGCAAAATTTCAATTAGGGAAGTGGACAGTGTAACTTTTTCCAGTGCTTGTTGTTCTGATTAAGGTGTGCAATGAAATCGTATCAAGGTTCAGAACCTGAGAAAATAACATCAAGAAGAATTATGCCTGTCCTTTCGGTTTCATTTATATTTTTAAATGTGTTCACTGATCAATTGGTTGCACAACAGGAAAATTAATGTCCAATATAAGTTCAAATACATTTAGACGGCTCAGTCTTCAGACATGCTGAATATCCTCAACTCCTTTTACATTCCATAGCAACTGAAGGTTCTCAGCACTCTGCAGTATTGGGAAATTAATGAGCAATTTAGTTCAATTTATACTTTGTGAGAATCTGTGGAATTTGAAAAAGACAATGTAATATTTGTAGAAATTATGGAGTCATAAGAGTGTGTCATAGAAAAAAAAAAGATATTTTGCAAACTCCAGTTGAATGAACAGCAACTTGAATTATAATTCCAAAGACTAGTTCAATCACAGTTTATGATTACAATGGCAAATTAGTTAAAGTGCAGCTGGATGTGCATAGACACCATTAGCAACTTAAATAGTACAACATGGCTTGTGATGTCAGATGTATGAGCCATGACAAAAGGAGAAAGTTTGATTTATCTTCAAACCAATAGCAATGGTTTTAGTCTCTCTTAATGAGACAATTTTTTGGTAGTAAAATGGTTAATATTTTTAGTCAGATGATGTAAAAATTCAAAATATTTAAAAGTGTCTCCTTCTTGCCTACAAAATGTACTCCAATTTGATAGATAAATAATACTTTTACAATGTTGATATTGATATTACAGTCTCCTAACTACAGAATGATCTGTATGCCCTTTCCTGTATTTCCTTTCTTTCTTTCTTTCTTTCTTCTGCCACTGTCCTTTCCCTTATTGATTGGTGTCTTGTAGTTGACTTCATAAGCCTAAATTATTTTTCATGTGCAAGAATTAATGGTATAGTTATCTATAAAATACTACCGTATGAAAATAACATAAACCACGTGTGTATTTGAGATAGATGTTCTCACAAATATCTATAAATAGATGGGAATTTGGGGGTGTGGGGTGTGGTGTTTGGGTTTTTTTACTGGAAAAGCCCCCTACTTGTGATTTAAGGTATTCTTACATGCAACATTTTCAAAGCCAGCCAAAACTTCCTTTGGACAGACAGCTCAATTTGTTAATATAATAAGATGTAATTTGCTTTCGTCAACAAAGCCCCCACAACAGGGACAGTCTTGATGGTCCCTTCTTTTCAGTAAAATGTGGTTCTTTGCCCATTTATGGAATTTGTCAGGACACCAGTCATCAGAGGGGGAAGGCACCACGTGCACCCACAGAGACCTGCCAGCTCATCAGCACCCGTGCTGGGGGCCCACCTCCATGAGTGAAAGGACTGTTCAGTTCTCACTGCTGTTCAGTGTTTGGATGCTCTGCTGCAACTCCCAACACTGGTGCTAACTGAGACCTGGACTGAAACTCTGGGCCGCCAGTGGTGGTATCAAGACTAGACTGGAAGTAGCAAGGCAAAAGAAAAAAAGGCAATATGCATACTACCTATTTCCAGCACACAACACTTTAGTTTTAAGGAGTGCTTACAGGGAAATCAAACAGTGTTTATGTGCTTTCTACTCAAATGGACAGAAATGGACATATAAGAGCATTAGGTCTTCTGTTCCTTCAAGTTCTTCTCTCCAGTGAGAAAAAACACTTTCATGAAGATGTAATTTAACTGTAAAAAAATCTCTGTGGATAAAATCACTAATATGAATCTCAAAAGGTATATTTCTGAGAGGTGAAAACTTTCAGAGGAAGCAGGGTTGATTTGCTTATAAGTGGACAAAGCTCAGAATTCCCAGTGGTGTGATAATCCTTAAAATGAAAATGCTTCCTATACAGAACACTCTGTATGGGAGCATCTTTCAACACACACTTATCTGAAGTTCTTTACAAACAAAATCCTTATCAACAACAAATTCTTATGGGATAAAGGAGATCTATTGGAATTAAAGTCATGAGTAAGAGACAAGCTCCACAAGCCTATGGTGGTTTTGAGAACACTATCAATTTTATTATAGAAATAAAATTAGATGTTTACTACTAGAAAATATGTGCGTGCCTCTAGCAAAATATCACTCTTATCTAAGTGATCAGTCCAGTATGGAGGAATACCCTATTTGCATATTTTATTAGTAAATACGGAAATTTAAATCTATGGGTACTAGAGTATAAATCATGTTGGTCCACTACTCAAAACTAGTAAACAATTATAGCTGAAAATTTGGAGAAATAGTATGCAAACAAAAACAGCAAAGAAGGCTTACTTGAAAGGCCTATTTTCCTACCTTTATCAACTTGCTAGTCAAAAACTGTTTTCCTCTCCTTTTCCTTTTTTTTTCCCCCAAAGATAATGATACATTTTTGCTTATTTTTAGGGCTTTTTAACTTAATATTTACTGCTTTGCATCCCTTTGGGAATGTTGTTATCTCATGTACAAATAGTGGATTTCTCTGTTTTACATAAAGATCACAATTGTGTCCTTCCCCCGCACCCCTCCCCCCGCACTTTTTATTCTCTCTGTCTTTTTAAAATATCTAGAAGAGCAAGTCAATGGATCATGTAGGATGTCTCATCTTTAGGAAGATATTGTGAGCTACCAATCTTTCTAGCACATAAATGTTGGAAGCAAAAGAGTTTCAAATCATCCTCTAGTGATATCAAATATATACAGCTTTGTCAGTGTGAAAGAAGTCACCAAGAAAGAACGTTCTCTTTATTAGACTAGAGTAAATGTCACATCAATTAATAATTCAGTAATATTTCTTCAGCTACTATTTTCACAATAAACTTCTATGTTTGCCCAGTATTTGAACAAAAACGGATAATGGAGTGATGTTTTATCACTGTATTCACATAACTGGAAGTGATGCTTGTCTTAAAATCTCTGCCTTTTTGTACAGTACACTGTATTTTGATTGTTGATTCTACAGTATAATCAGTAACTACACTCGATAGTATAGTAGATTTTTTAACTTGTTTAATCTCACTGTCTTGATTTTATGGTGAGATTGTGATGAGCGACTCCCATTTACTCTTGAGTTCAGCATTAAAATAATTACATAATAAACCACAATCAATGAGGACCCTTAAAGATTACCACTTTATTTCAAGTTGTTATTGTTTTTAAACACAAATCTTGACAACCAATTTTGGCTAACACACATAAAGTGGTATTCAGAGTGGAAAGGAGACTTGTATGTAAGCATGAAAACTGATACCTGTTTTGTCTCAGTTATTAAACATCTTATAAAAAGAATATTTATATTTTCTAGTCCAACAGGAGGTTAATATGCAGTCAGATCTGTAAGTAATTTAATAAAAAAGTAAACAGTTCATCATTAGTTTGCATTTCACTTTTTAATCTGTTTGTTTTATTGGTTGCCCTATTTTCTCATAGGTTTTTTTGAGGCTTGTCTGAAAGCAAATATGCTATACATTTGAGCCAAACCACAGTAAAATGATTCTGCCTAACTCTGAGAGACGCAATCATTTCTTTTCATATTTTATAATAACTTATGACATGTCAATTTAAACAAAATACACAATATTTGCTGACTGCAGTAAAAGGTTGATATTAAAATAATGTGTTGCTGTTAAGAGCAGATAATTGGGCATACTGAAGTGTTGGTACTATCTATCTGCTATAGCAAATGCAATACAAAAGCCTAATGTTTTCTTAACAATGGGTGCACATACAAATAATATTTGGTATCTAGAATTTTACGCTTTCTCAGTGTGACTGTTTAGGAGAAATCTCTACTTTTTGTACATTCGTTCTACAATAAATTTTAAAATATAGGTATCAGTCCTAAACAGTTTAGTGGCAGCAAATATTGTAAAATATTAGTAAGATCTTTTTTCTGGGCAATGGTGTCTGTGTCTGTGTCTGTGTCTGTGTATGTATGTGCATGTATTTTAAAAAGAAATCTTACTCTCTTGAGTTTAATTCTTTCTGAATTTACCTTGGGTGAGCCACCATGTGTTCTTCTACTTGTTATATTTTTTTAAAAAAAATCTATAAAACCTCCAAATCCTAGATCACCAGTGTTCTAGTGCAAACAAAAATGCCTCCTGCTGTTAAAGCAAACCTTTTACATGATTCTCAGATTTTTAGGCAAGCTACCTTGCACTCCTTTTTTTCTGTAAAATTCTGCTCTTTCTTTCACTTGTTCCATATGGACATGTATCCTATTGTGCTTAGTATAACCCAAGTATCTCTATATTTCAGGCTTCTTGCCTCCTTGCTTTTTTCCCAAGTACTGGATGGGAGGTAATCATCTGTATTTGCTACTTCATGCCATTTTTCTCACCTCCTTCCCTCAAATTGTGCTTACCTTGTCCAGCTTAACACTTGACCCTGAAACTCTAGATCCCAGGAGGAGCTTTTTTCAGGTCTTAGTAGAGCTCTGCTAAAATTTCTTGTGCCCGGATTCTTTCCAGGTTTCTCCCTTGATTACCAGTCCCGCTCCTGACATATCACTCTAAATCATTCTCTACAGCAATCAATCAGGTTCTTCTCAGCGTAGTTCCATACTCTGCTGCTCCTAATAGCAAATGAGGGCTGTTCAAGGGAGAGGAAATGTGGTGGCAACAGCACACCCACTTTCCTCATTGCCCCACTCAGTGCCACTCAGGCCACCTTTGCACAGAGCCAGAGGACAGGGTGGCTGTGCAAAGGCTCCTATCATTCTGCCATCTGACCAATGACACACAGCAGAAAACATCCCAGTCTGAGCTGGACATCTTCTCATGTCCCTTCTCCTCATTCCCACCCATGCAAAGTTGTATTTGCCTCTGCTAATTGTTAACAGTTTATGAAGAATGGAACTTCTAAGGCCATTGTAGCAGAGTACCATCAGCAAGAAGCAGGTTTCGGATGCTCAGTCAAACAAAACTCCAGGCATTCAGGTGTTCCCTTTAGCTCAGATTATAGGCTCATTCTTCTAACAGTGTATTTGGTTCTGTCATATTTTTATGTATAATGCAAAGTTGAAAGTGATATACTACATCCTTTTCAATGCATTTTTACTGCAGTGAATCTGTGACTTATTGCTGTCTTATATGTAAAGCTGCAAGAAGTAGACTGTTTGGCAATGCATTCCTACATGTAGTTTTTGTTATATTAATGATACGAGTTGTATGATTCTTAAAGCAGGAGTAGGGAAAGAAGTTTTTGTTGACATGAGAGAATGCTATTTCAGTTTGGGGTACATGTGCATAAGAATAGACTCAGAAATATAAATAATTTCCTATTCATGTTGATCAAACTTCTGGAGGAAAACAAAACAAAATAAAACCAAACAAAAAACAAAATCTTGAAGCAGGCTGAGTTTGCCCTTTTAAAAATGAAATATGAATATCCACTCCAAATTATTTCATATTTTATGTGTGTGAACAAAATGTGTATTTGGCTTCTCTTTTCAAAGTAAAGATAAACTTCATGAGAGTTCGGGTTGTTTTGCCTTTTGTCTAGAAGTCTTCTAAATTTTAATGTTTTGTGTTGTACCTATGGTCTGTCATGGAAATTTACCTTATTTTTTGAGGTCTCTACAGTAATTTGCTGTTGAAAATGTCTGCTCATCTGTTGCCACGTTAACATGTTAACTGTTCATTAAAGCTATGGAACCTTGTATCTATGTCCGGTGAGCTGTGGCATAGGTCACTGTCAGCAAGCTTGCCACTGAAAAAGGCGAGAGGAAATCTTGTTGCAAATCTGCCTGCAATATCTTCTTAAGTTTACCACTTCTCTTTTTCTTGTGACTGCTTTCTGCCACATTGAAGTAGGATCCTGAAAACTTTTGAAGGGATTTTGAGGTCCTATAAACTTTAGACTGAAGTCATGGATATGCCTGCAAAGTTTTTGCAATCCATGCATAAATTCTGCAGTCATATAACTCGAAATAAAATTACACACAACCAAATTTAAACTGTATCAGTTTAATTTTTTCCTTCCTCTCCAAATAAGGTGCACAACTATAGACAAGTAAAATTCAATTCCCAGTCAAAAATTTTGCCAATTTTTGTGGGAACTGGAAACTCAGGAGGGTCCATAACTGAAATACAAGTTTAGTGTAAGGTTTTCCAGAAGGAGACAACAAATCTGAGAAGATAAAAATAGTTTTAAATACAATAAATTGTATTTTATTTACAAATTACACTGCCTTGTCCAGAGAGGGGGAAATTACTTGTGTTGTAGTTCAGTTTTACCCTGGGATAGTGTGCTCAGAGGTACCTTTTAAAGGTAGATGGTTATCATCACAAGTCTTATTTGAGGGATTAATTTTTAACATTACCCATAATTTCTTTAAATAGTTTTCACTGTCTTACCTAAGTACTGTGGCCAAAATCTTGATTCCTGTAAGTATTAATAGAGAAAAATTTTGCCACAAAATGGAATTGAAGGCTATGTAAGTGAGGATAAACAGAAACTAGAGAGTTCTTCATACTAAAAGTGTGTATCTTGAAAACCTTGTCCTGCTTCTTTCCCCCCCTTCCCCTCTGTCATCAAAGATATGAAAGGCTGAAGCCCACTTATCTCAAGCACTGCCTTTCACAATTTCCCAGTGTGATTGCTACACTCATTTCGGATACTTGGCTGATAGGTCCCTGGCTTTCATCTTGTGACAATGGAAAGGAGGGCATTCTCAGCGACAGGCCAAAAATATGAAACAAACTTCCTACAAAGCTGATCCCAAACAAGTGGAGCTTCTTTCATATGACTTTCAAGCTCAGTACAAGGCATATCTGTATTAACTGGCATTCCCCAATAGCTATGTAGTAATGACACTGAACACAGGAGGAATCAACCTCCAGAACATTATGGTAAAGAAATAGCTTCAAAGCGGAGAAAGAAAAGCGGTACCTTCTAGAAGTAATTTTGATGTATCTTTAATCATTTCTATGTGCTCAAATACTCCAATGATTAGTGCCATAGATATACTTATAAATAAATCACAGAATGTTGGAAAACATCTCTGAAACATAAACCGAAGTAGTCATCACATGCAATGCACATGAGAAATATTTAATTAGCTGTGCAAGTGAGCTGACATGCAAGTACAGTATGTTAATTTGCAGAATTTGCTTTGAGGAACACAAGCTGTTCCTTAACTGTACAAAAATGAAAGCAGTTTATACAAAATTAAGTTCTGAAATCAATGGCAAAACTTCTTTAACATCTTTAAGTAGCACTTGGTAAAGACATTGCAGTTAAGAGATGATCAGTATTTCCATTACAAATTCAAATGTTGAAGTGTGATGTTATTACCATTATAATATTATTCCAGTAATTTCAGGACTGGTGGAAATAAAAAAAAAAAAAAGGAGGTTAGCACATCAAATATGTGACAAGAATGAATAAAACGACAACAGCAAAAAAAATTACAAATAGCAACTAGAAGAAAAAAGTGTTACCATTAAAATAAAGTTGTCGAGAATTGGAAATATTATCTCATGTTCTGTAATAGTGTAATAAAATATTAAGTTCTGTATTGCCAAATGCCATACTGTCATTTAAAATAATGAGGAGGGGAAAGAACTATGATCACTAGGTAAGATTTCAAGAGATCTTCAACTCTTGCAAGTGGAATAGAACGGTTTTGTTCTATGCTGGAGATGAAAATCTACCCCACTTGGAAACAATCAAAGAGATTATTATTAACAAGGTGTTTGGAAAGTTAAGAACAGAATATCTTTTCAAGAACTTTACCAAGAAATAGAAGGTTAGAAATAGCATGATAGTTAGCAATGGAATTTGAACCACATAAAAGCTTCTTAAGGGAGGGTGCTGAGAAAGTAGCCACTTTAAAAGCTCCAGGAAATGTGCCACTGAAAAAGTGATCATTAATAATAGCTGTTATGTGGCGGGAGAATCAGAAGGAAAATCATCAAACGTAAGGTAGAGTGAAAGTGCTCGTGTTTTTATGTAAGGTGATATTAATTGAATCGTGTAGGCAGAGCAGGGAGCAACTAGACTTGGTAATAGGAGAAGGATAATTAACAGTTATAGAAAAGGAAGGAAAAAACACGGGTTAAGCAGTACATCAGACGTGCATTGTAATCTTTTTTGTAATTGGAAAAGTTCCGTTTATTATTCATTAAACAACAGATTCAAATTGATTTAAAAACAGTGAATATGTGAAGGAAGAAAACGTTTGCAAGGTACTTTCTAGGTGATAGATTTATAGGTCAGAGTATCAACATTAAAAAGGATTTCTCAATTTCAGAATGGAAAATAAGTTACATAGTACAGTAGTTTTTATGTCACTATGATCAAAAACTTACACTGATATTTAGGAGGTTAGCAGGGAAAATAGCTATATATTGCTTAAGGGGGATGAAAATCATCATAAGTATAAAACCAAAATCATCTAAATTTTAGGATTATTATGCAATGAAATGGCAGCACATATTTGCAATTATACTTACAGTTTCTCCTGATTTTGAGCCCCCAATGTTGAGGTGAATTGGGGGTTGATGAAAAGCTTTTCTAAAAATAGGATGTAAATCAGATAAGGTATTCTTTGAATTATGACAACTTAAAAATAAATTCATAATCTTCTATATTTCACTCCCATCTGATTTTTTTTTAACTGGTACTTGTCCACTGGTAGATATCTGTGAATTCAATTTCAACTTAAGGAAGAAATATTAATGATATACTTAGGAGATTAATAGAAATGTATAATTTTACTTCAGATATTGAGAACAAACACAGTCAACATTTACCAGAAAGTTATAAGCAAAAATTAAACTGTGTTTAGCTAAAAGCAGAGATAAAATAACTACTAAAAAGGCAAGGAAAATGTTAGGTTATGGCATTTAAGGAGAGGAGGGATACTTAGAAATGGAGAAACAAAGAATACAGTTTTAAAGTCTAAGAAAATTATTGATATAAATTTTAAAATCTCTAGGAAAAAATTACGTTAGTGAAAGAAATTAAAAAAGAAGCAAGATGATTAAAGGAATCCATTTTTGGAGGAGCATTTTAGGTTAGCTAGAAAAGAAAGGGCCAAAATGTTGAGTTTCCTCAAGAGTACAAATTGACTTTCAGAATGTACACGTAATAGGATGGGAAAGATAAAAACGGCTTAGAAATAAAGCGCTAAGCAGGAAGTGTGGCAACTGTGACAAGAAAGACTGCTTCATATTGAGGAATCTACATGAAAAGAAGTATGGTAAGATGAAGTATAATTTATATAGCAATAACATTGCCAAGAACAATGCTGTATTGTAAGGTGACTTACTGAACATACATGAGTTTTGCACAAATTTTAAAGAAATTAGTACAAGCAGTGTCTGTAAGAAAAGGTAAATGTGCATGAGATAAAAAGAGTAAATAAGGAAAAAAAATGAAAAGAAGAAAAATGTTAGAAAGCTCAAGAAAAACAGGAGAGCAGGAAGCTTTAGAGAAAAGAAAAAAAAATCCAACAGTGTAATAGATGCATTGTAACTAGAAACTAATAGGTGTGATTAATGGAAGGTGAAATTAAAAGAAGTGATGTAAGAGTAAAGAGTACTACAAGGTCATCTATAGCAATGAGCTATATGAACCCTGACATTTTTACAATGGGTTTTCAACAGAGTGAACTGATCCTAAAGTATAGCAGCTTGAGAGGGACAGAGGAGAAAGAAAGAAAAGGTTATGTTGCAGCATGATGGAAAAAAAGGTTGTCTTAAAAAATTAAGTCTTTTCAACAGCTTAAGCCTCAGAGAATTCCTTAGTGACCTGATTTGTCAAATGGATTTTTGTCCCTCACTTGGTATTTTCAGTTCACTGCATTCTCTTACCCCAGGTTTCAGTAAATAATATCTAAAAAAATTAAAATGCTGTAATGTTTAATTTAATACCTTGGCTGAATTGGGTTTCCCCATCTGCTTAGTGTAAACATCTTAGGATTGCTTTAGGAGGATGTGTTTTCTGACTATTGATGGCAATTCAAGGGTCCCAAAATGCAGGAAAAATATCCAGTTCAAAGTATCACTCCCTACAGCTATGGATTTCGACTCGAGATCGTATCTCAAAATCACTTTTTGTAGTAACCTACTGCTCTACTAAACGCTAGTAACACAAATCAATCTGGCATTCCCAGAAGCCCAGGGAGAATTCTCACACAGCTTTCACTGTAAGTGCATTCAGGTTGCAATGGTTGATCTAGAATGAGGGTATCTCAGAAGATCATACTGCTAAAAGAAATAGACTCCTCAAAAAAAAAAAAAAAAAAAAAAAGGAG
>NW_008794595.1:1026057-1073491 GCF_000699145.1 Aptenodytes forsteri | reverse complement strand
CTATTTTCTCATAGGTTTTTTTCAGGCTTGTCTGAAAGAAAATATGCTATACATTTGAGCCAAACCACAGTAAAATGATTCTGCCTAACTCTGAGAGACGCAATCATTTCTTTTCATATTTTATAATAACTTATGACATGTCAATTTAAACAAAATACACAATATTTGCTGACTGCAGTAAAAGGTTGATATTAAAATAATGTGTTGCTGTTAAGAGCAGATAATTGGGCATACTGAAGTGTTGGTACTATCTATCTGCTATAGCAAATGCAATACAAAAGCCTAATGTTTTCTTAACAATGGGTGCACATACAAATAATATTTGGTATCTAGAATTTTACGCTTTCTCAGTGTGACTGTTTAGGAGAAATCTCTACTTTTTGTACATTCGTTCTACAATAAATTTTAAAATATAGGTATCAGTCCTAAACAGTTTAGTGGCAGCAAATATTGTAAAATATTAGTAAGATCTTTTTTCTGGGCAATGGTGTCTGTGTCTGTGTCTGTGTCTGTGTATGTATGTGCATGTATTTTAAAAAGAAATCTTACTCTCTTGAGTTTAATTCTTTCTGAATTTACCTTGGGTGAGCCACCATGTGTTCTTCTACTTGTTATATTTTTTTAAAAAAAATCTATAAAACCTCCAAATCCTAGATCACCAGTGTTCTAGTGCAAACAAAAATGCCTCCTGCTGTTAAAGCAAACCTTTTACATGATTCTCAGATTTTTAGGCAAGCTACCTTGCACTCCTTTTTTTCTGTAAAATTCTGCTCTTTCTTTCACTTGTTCCATATGGACATGTATCCTATTGTGCTTAGTATAACCCAAGTATCTCTATATTTCAGGCTTCTTGCCTCCTTGCTTTTTTCCCAAGTACTGGATGGGAGGTAATCATCTGTATTTGCTACTTCATGCCATTTTTCTCACCTCCTTCCCTCAAATTGTGCTTACCTTGTCCAGCTTAACACTTGACCCTGAAACTCTAGATCCCAGGAGGAGCTTTTTTCAGGTCTTAGTAGAGCTCTGCTAAAATTTCTTGTGCCCGGATTCTTTCCAGGTTTCTCCCTTGATTACCAGTCCCGCTCCTGACATATCACTCTAAATCATTCTCTACAGCAATCAATCAGGTTCTTCTCAGCGTAGTTCCATACTCTGCTGCTCCTAATAGCAAATGAGGGCTGTTCAAGGGAGAGGAAATGTGGTGGCAACAGCACACCCACTTTCCTCATTGCCCCACTCAGTGCCACTCAGGCCACCTTTGCACAGAGCCAGAGGACAGGGTGGCTGTGCAAAGGCTCCTATCATTCTGCCATCTGACCAATGACACACAGCAGAAAACATCCCAGTCTGAGCTGGACATCTTCTCATGTCCCTTCTCCTCATTCCCACCCATGCAAAGTTGTATTTGCCTCTGCTAATTGTTAACAGTTTATGAAGAATGGAACTTCTAAGGCCATTGTAGCAGAGTACCATCAGCAAGAAGCAGGTTTCGGATGCTCAGTCAAACAAAACTCCAGGCATTCAGGTGTTCCCTTTAGCTCAGATTATAGGCTCATTCTTCTAACAGTGTATTTGGTTCTGTCATATTTTTATGTATAATGCAAAGTTGAAAGTGATATACTACATCCTTTTCAATGCATTTTTACTGCAGTGAATCTGTGACTTATTGCTGTCTTATATGTAAAGCTGCAAGAAGTAGACTGTTTGGCAATGCATTCCTACATGTAGTTTTTGTTATATTAATGATACGAGTTGTATGATTCTTAAAGCAGGAGTAGGGAAAGAAGTTTTTGTTGACATGAGAGAATGCTATTTCAGTTTGGGGTACATGTGCATAAGAATAGACTCAGAAATATAAATAATTTCCTATTTATGTTGATCAAACTTCTGGAGGAAAACAAAACAAAATAAAACCAAACAAAAAACAAAATCTTGAAGCAGGCTGAGTTTGCCCTTTTAAAAATGAAATATGAATATCCACTCCAAATTATTTCATATTTTATGTGTGTGAACAAAATGTGTATTTGGCTTCTCTTTTCAAAGTAAAGATAAACTTCATGAGAGTTCGGGTTGTTTTGCCTTTTGTCTAGAAGTCTTCTAAATTTTAATGTTTTGTGTTGTACCTATGGTCTGTCATGGAAATTTACCTTATTTTTTGAGGTCTCTACAGTAATTTGCTGTTGAAAATGTCTGCTCATCTGTTGCCACGTTAACATGTTAACTGTTCATTAAAGCTATGGAACCTTGTATCTATGGCCGGTGAGCTGTGGCATAGGTCACTGTCAGCAAGCTTGCCACTGAAAAAGGCGAGAGGAAATCTTGTTGCAAATCTGCCTGCAATATCTTCTTAAGTTTACCACTTCTCTTTTTCTTGTGACTGCTTTCTGCCACATTGAAGTAGGATCCTGAAAACTTTTGAAGGGATTTTGAGGTCCTATAAACTTTAGACTGAAGTCATGGATATGCCTGCAAAGTTTTTGCAATCCATGCATAAATTCTGCAGTCATATAACTCGAAATAAAATTACACACAACCAAATTTAAACTGTATCAGTTTAATTTTTTCCTTCCTCTCCAAATAAGGTGCACAACTATAGACAAGTAAAATTCAATTCCCAGTCAAAAATTTTGCCAATTTTTGTGGGAACTGGAAACTCAGGAGGGTCCATAACTGAAATACAAGTTTAGTGTAAGGTTTTCCAGAAGGAGACAACAAATCTGAGAAGATAAAAATAGTTTTAAATACAATAAATTGTATTTTATTTACAAATTACACTGCCTTGTCCAGAGAGGGGGAAATTACTTGTGTTGTAGTTCAGTTTTACCCTGGGATAGTGTGCTCAGAGGTACCTTTTAAAGGTAGATGGTTATCATCACAAGTCTTATTTGAGGGATTAATTTTTAACATTACCCATAATTTCTTTAAATAGTTTTCACTGTCTTACCTAAGTACTGTGGCCAAAATCTTGATTCCTGTAAGTATTAATAGAGAAAAATTTTGCCACAAAATGGAATTGAAGGCTATGTAAGTGAGGATAAACAGAAACTAGAGAGTTCTTCATACTAAAAGTGTGTATCTTGAAAACCTTGTCCTGCTTCTTTCCCCCCCTTCCCCTCTGTCATCAAAGATATGAAAGGCTGAAGCCCACTTATCTCAAGCACTGCCTTTCACAATTTCCCAGTGTGATTGCTACACTCATTTCGGATACTTGGCTGATAGGTCCCTGGCTTTCATCTTGTGACAATGGAAAGGAGGGCATTCTCAGCGACAGGCCAAAAATATGAAACAAACTTCCTACAAAGCTGATCCCAAACAAGTGGAGCTTCTTTCATATGACTTTCAAGCTCAGTACAAGGCATATCTGTATTAACTGGCATTCCCCAATAGCTATGTAGTAATGACACTGAACACAGGAGGAATCAACCTCCAGAACATTATGGTAAAGAAATAGCTTCAAAGCGGAGAAAGAAAAGCGGTACCTTCTAGAAGTAATTTTGATGTATCTTTAATCATTTCTATGTGCTCAAATACTCCAATGATTAGTGCCATAGATATACTTATAAATAAATCACAGAATGTTGGAAAACATCTCTGAAACATAAACCGAAGTAGTCATCACATGCAATGCACATGAGAAATATTTAATTAGCTGTGCAAGTGAGCTGACATGCAAGTACAGTATGTTAATTTGCAGAATTTGCTTTGAGGAAGAAAAGCTGTTCCTTAACTGTACAAAAATGAAAGCAGTTTATACAAAATTAAGTTCTGAAATCAATGGCAAAACTTCTTTAACATCTTTAAGTAGCACTTGGTAAAGACATTGCAGTTAAGAGATGATCAGTATTTCCATTACAAATTCAAATGTTGAAGTGTGATGTTATTACCATTATAATATTATTCCAGTAATTTCAGGACTGGTGGAAACACAAAAAAAAAAAAGGAGGTTAGCACATCAAATATGTGACAAGAATGAATAAAACGACAACAGCAAAAAAAATTACAAATAGCAACTAGAAGAAAAAAGTGTTACCATTAAAATAAAGTTGTCGAGAATTGGAAATATTATCTCATGTTCTGTAATAGTGTAATAAAATATTAAGTTCTGTATTGCCAAATGCCATACTGTCATTTAAAATAATGAGGAGGGGAAAGAACTATGATCACTAGGTAAGATTTCAAGAGATCTTCAACTCTTGCAAGTGGAATAGAACGGTTTTGTTCTATGCTGGAGATGAAAATCTACCCCACTTGGAAACAATCAAAGAGATTATTATTAACAAGGTGTTTGGAAAGTTAAGAACAGAATATCTTTTCAAGAACTTTACCAAGAAATAGAAGGTTAGAAATAGCATGATAGTTAGCAATGGAATTTGAACCACATAAAAGCTTCTTAAGGGAGGGTGCTGAGAAAGTAGCCACTTTAAAAGCTCCAGGAAATGTGCCACTGAAAAAGTGATCATTAATAATAGCTGTTATGTGGCGGGAGAATCAGAAGGAAAATCATCAAACGTAAGGTAGAGTGAAAGTGCTCGTGTTTTTATGTAAGGTGATATTAATTGAATCGTGTAGGCAGAGCAGGGAGCAACTAGACTTGGTAATAGGAGAAGGATAATTAACAGTTATAGAAAAGGAAGGAAAAAACACGGGTTAAGCAGTACATCAGACGTGCATTGTAATCTTTTTTGTAATTGGAAAAGTTCCGTTTATTATTCATTAAACAACAGATTCAAATTGATTTAAAAACAGTGAATATGTGAAGGAAGAAAACGTTTGCAAGGTACTTTCTAGGTGATAGATTTATAGGTCAGAGTATCAACATTAAAAAGGATTTCTCAATTTCAGAATGGAAAATAAGTTACATAGTACAGTAGTTTTTATGTCACTATGATCAAAAACTTACACTGATATTTAGGAGGTTAGCAGGGAAAATAGCTATATATTGCTTAAGGGGGATGAAAATCATCATAAGTATAAAACCAAAATCATCTAAATTTTAGGATTATTATGCAATGAAATGGCAGCACATATTTGCAATTATACTTACAGTTTCTCCTGATTTTGAGCCCCCAATGTTGAGGTGAATTGGGGGTTGATGAAAAGCTTTTCTAAAAATAGGATGTAAATCAGATAAGGTATTCTTTGAATTATGACAACTTAAAAATAAATTCATAATCTTCTATATTTCACTCCCATCTGATTTTTTTTTAACTGGTACTTGTCCACTGGTAGATATCTGTGAATTCAATTTCAACTTAAGGAAGAAATATTAATGATATACTTAGGAGATTAATAGAAATGTATTTTTCTAAAAATAGGATGTAAATCAGATAAGGTATTCTTTGAATTATGACAACTTAAAAATAAATTCATAATCTTCTATATTTCACTCCCATCTGATTTTTTTTTAACTGGTACTTGTCCACTGGTAGATATCTGTGAATTCAATTTCAACTTAAGGAAGAAATATTAATGATATACTTAGGAGATTAATAGAAATGTATAATTTTACTTCAGATATTTAAAACAAACACAGTCAACATTTACCAGAAAGTTATAAGCAAAAATTAAACTGTGTTTAGCTAAAAGCAGAGATAAAATAACTACTAAAAAGGCAAGGAAAATGTTAGGTTATGGCATTTAAGGAGAGGAGGGATACTTAGAAATGGAGAAACAAAGAATTCAGTTTTAAAGTCTAAGAAAATTATTGATATAAATTTTAAAATCTCTAGTCTAGGAAAAAATTACGTTAGTGAAAGAAATTAAAAAAGAAGCAAGATGATTAAAGGAATCCATTTTTGGAGGAGCATTTTAGGTTAGCTAGAAAAGAAAGGGCCAAAATGTTGAGTTTCCTCAAGAGTACAAATTGACTTTCAGAATGTACACGTAATAGGATGGGAAAGATAAAAACGGCTTAGAAATAAAGCGCTAAGCAGGAAGTGTGGCAACTGTGACAAGAAAGACTGCTTCATATTGAGGAATCTACATGAAAAGAAGTATGGTAAGATGAAGTATAATTTATATAGCAATAACATTGCCAAGAACAATGCTGTATTGTAAGGTGACTTACTGAACATACATGAGTTTTGCACAAATTTTAAAGAAATTAGTACAAGCAGTGTCTGTAAGAAAAGGTAAATGTGCATGAGATAAAAAGAGTAAATAAGGAAAAAAAATGAAAAGAAGAAAAATGTTAGAAAGCTCAAGAAAAACAGGAGAGCAGGAAGCTTTAGAGAAAAGAAAAAAAAATCCAACAGTGTAATAGATGCATTGTAACTAGAAACTAATAGGTGTGATTAATGGAAGGTGAAATTAAAAGAAGTGATGTAAGAGTAAAGAGTACTACAAGGTCATCTATAGCAATGAGCTATATGAACCCTGACATTTTTACAATGGGTTTTCAACAGAGTGAACTGATCCTAAAGTATAGCAGCTTGAGAGGGACAGAGGAGAAAGAAAGAAAAGGTTATGTTGCAGCATGATGGAAAAAAAGGTTGTCTTAAAAAATTAAGTCTTTTCAACAGCTTAAGCCTCAGAGAATTCCTTAGTGACCTGATTTGTCAAATGGATTTTTGTCCCTCACTTGGTATTTTCAGTTCACTGCATTCTCTTACCCCAGGTTTCAGTAAATAATATCTAAAAAAATTAAAATGCTGTAATGTTTAATTTAATACCTTGGCTGAATTGGGTTTCCCCATCTGCTTAGTGTAAACATCTTAGGATTGCTTTAGGAGGATGTGTTTTCTGACTATTGATGGCAATTCAAGGGTCCCAAAATGCAGGAAAAATATCCAGTTCAAAGTATCACTCCCTACAGCTATGGATTTCGACTCGAGATCGTATCTCAAAATCACTTTTTGTAGTAACCTACTGCTCTACTAAACGCTAGTAACACAAATCAATCTGGCATTCCCAGAAGCCCAGGGAGAATTCTCACACAGCTTTCACTGTAAGTGCATTCAGGTTGCAATGGTTGATCTAGAATGAGGGTATCTCAGAAGATCATACTGCTAAAAGAAATAGACTCCTCAAAAAAAAAAAAAAAAAAAAAAAGGAGATTCACCTACAAAATTGCAAAATTGTCTGGCCAGAAATGTGTACACCTGCCCTTTTCTACCAGCCAGGGGATCAATGATAATGCATTGCTTGGAATGCCAATCACATTACAGTGTCTGAGAAAACCCCGAAAATTATCATTATTATTAATATAGGAATTACAGCTGTGTTCTACACAAAAATGACACTGGCTTTTTTGTTTTTTAACTTCCAAATTTTGTCCCTTTTCACACAGTATACGAAAAATCCCTCCTCTTTCATCTTTCAATATCACTATTCCTTTTTGCATGTGAAAGCAGATTGCTATTTTGTTTTGTTTTCCCAGGCACTTTGACGGAAGTGAAAGTGAAATATGTGAAATACATGCATCATGATCTACATAATGGTCTTGTTTTGTTTTGTGTTTTGTTTCACAAATGAATGGGAGAAAGGGTACATTCTTATTACTTCAGCACATTTTTATACAAGCTGAATCTTGGGAAGGGGTGAAGTAGTTCATAGAAAATAAGAACAGGCACAAACTTTAGCTTACCTCTGAAGAATGCTGCAATATTTCAGGTGCAGCACTACAGAAAAAAGAAAAGAAAAGGCAGCTTCAATGGGCTTTGGCTGATGCCCTAAGGAGAAATCAGGTGATTCTGCGTGTGTTTGTGCAAAGCTTCTGCCACCCCCCTGCGATGGTCCTAGCATGGGAAAGGGAGGAGAGTATATGAACAGCTCATCAGCATCAGATACAAAGAAAAGAAGGGGAAAGGAGCCGCTGAAAGTTGTTTCCTGTCCTTGTCAAGCTGCAGTTTGAAGCTGTTGCTTGTTTAAAGCTTCTTAGGATGAGAGGGAGGGACTTTCAGGATCTGAATTCAACTAAAGATGCATCTTTAAAATAAATTAGTGCGACTACATTCAAGCTCTCTGTGGATATTTACATTCAGAATTAAAGCAATTAAAATATATTAAACCTTAGTGGAGTAAGGAAACTTTAATTATGAAAGAGAATGTCTACACAGAGGTTTTATGTGGTTTACTTAATCTGCTTTACAAAACAGTACTGAGTTTCTTGATGGTTCTGAATTGACAGGTCCTTATGATCTTGTGGCAGCTGTCAAGGAGTCCTTTGCCCGCTCTGTTCTCCAGTCTTGTATGCCACACGAGACTCAGGCCCCAATGAGAGTTTGTGTTGTACTATATTTAATTAGGTCGTTACTCATTTTGTTGTTGATACCTGGAATTTAATGAAATGGCTTCTAAGAGTGCCAATGGTAACAATAAATTATATCTACCCTGCAGTAATAATTAAAATCTGCCTTTTAAAATGCGGTTCAGAGGTGTGGTCTCAGTTACTGACTGGGACCTATGTGCTTAACCATAGATGTTAACAATCTTAAACTCTCTGAGAAAGTACATATTGGGACATATGTATATTTCAATTTAACTCTAAGGTTTGGGGAATATTGTTATTACCAGTGAAGAGGGCAATGCTCTGCTATTAGGCCTCTTGGCAGGTCGGATGTCTTGCATTTTGCATTCGTAAAATTGATTGGTTTCCGCTGAAGGTAAGGCACTCAAAACACTTGGCAAACAGCACGAATCTAAGGGCCTTCTTTACATGGTGTAAGTCCATTGAGTAGAAACGTGGAGACACATACCCTATATTTCTAGCTAATGCTCGGCACTGGCAGCTAACCCACTGGTATATTTTGTTTTATGACTAAACACATATTGATGGGTAAAAGAGGCCTTTGTACTTTGTCTATTAAATTTTGCTATTAGGCAGCTGGTAGCTTTCTTACTACACAATTAGTCTTCTTGCTCCTCACAGGAGGGCCCATTTCTTCGCTTCTCCTAGGATTTGTAGAGGTTGATCTCACTCCCTCTTGTAATTTCTCTATTTAGGGAAGAAGGTTATCTCATGTTTTGAATACAGAAGGCAGAGCCCAGGGAAGTTTGGCTTCCAGCACAGTTCCACTGTGCACTCGGAGGCTATGCAGACCACAGTTCTCAGCCCAAATTCTTGTACTGGCCTAGCTGGGGTCCTTCACTTTTGGGAGCCCAGCTGAAGATATTCGGTTCAGGTAAGTTACTCAGGAGATGTCCTTAGAATGCTGAATTCTGTTCCTGCTTATGATGTTCCCCATCAGTAAAATGGGGACAAAAATTTCTGTCAAGTTTTCAGTAAAAATAAAAGCAGATCAAATGACCAAATATTAGCTGTGATAGTATAACTTGCAGCCTTTAAGCAAACACAGAGAATTTTAACGCATATTAATTAAAAATTTAAAATGCAAATTTTAATTGCATTTTTTTAAACTAATTGTAGGCAGCTTTTGAATAGGAAGGATAAGGAAGAAAGGGGAAGTTTAAGGGAAGAGCTACTGTTCTTTTTCCTAAAAAAACCAAGTAAGTTTTCACGATATCTCAGACTTCCCTCAAGTCTTAAAAAGAACACCATTCAGCCTGTCTCCTGAGGTTTTTCTAAACAAAGTTACTGTTGATGCTCCCTCCACAGGCTTGGCCAGAGAAACCCATAAAACATTTATAATTCCCAGATTGTTAATACAGAAACATCATTAAAATATGGAAAGTTGTGACTATAACTGCTGGTGAAGAGGTAGAGGAAAGAGCAATGTTATTAGGGTAGGCATTTCTTTCACTAACAAGGGGAGGGGCTGGGGGGAGACTTCCTGTGATGACTTTGGAGCAAGCCCTGGGTTATAAATGGAGGGATGGGAAAAGGAAAACAAAGATCAGGTGTATGCTTCCCCCCTCCTCCATAAGCAACATTTCCCTGTCTCTGCCTGTCCCCCTCCCCAGAAATTTTATTCTACCTGTTAAACAAAGAAAGAAAACAAAATCCAGCAGGGAGATCTGTGCCTTCAGCAGGCTTTAGGAAGATTCTGGCAAGGCTTAGCCCTCTCTCATCAGAGAAAATAAGCCTGATTTTATCAACAGAATGAAAAAATTAAATAGCAGTTTCTACCCGTATCCACATTTTTAGTTCCTCTTCCATACTGGGGGTCAGAGGAATAAGCTTTTTCCTGATCCCTGTTACAACACTGTCAGCTGTAAAAAGTCATCTGCTCCATCAGAGAACCTAAATGCCACTAAACAGAACCCACAGGGACGAGCGGAGAATTCAGACATGCATACAAAGGAATCACAAGAACATTAATCTTTTCAAGAACCAACTGACAGTACATTTCAGAAAGCACATATAACTCAATTAATGTTTGTGCTCACAAAACCTTTTAATTTATGAACTATAGCTCTTGGGTTTTGCTAAACAATTAAAATCAAATCTAACTTCTCCCCTAAATTTTGCAAAGCATATTTTATAAGTTTAATTCCTGCAACTTCAGCAGGAACAGTTCTTCTACGTGACCCTGATAATAAGAAAGGAAATCTTATTGCTCAGTGATCTGCTGTCATCAATGGACAAAAATTAAATGCTTTTGCTAATCCTTTCACTCTCTCACTAGCCATTGACCATGAAGCTTTGTTGACCTTGCTGGAAACCCTGGCAAGAATTATTGAGAGGCACTTGAGTGAGCTATTCTTTTCTCTCAGGAAAGAACCAGAGGGTAGTAGCTGATGATTGCTCTTTTGCCTCTATGTGGTCTTATGCAAGATATTCTGTTCCTCCTATTTGATATACATGCTACATTGTTAGAGCAATTCAGCAATATGTTGTAAATACTGCTTTTGGATCTGATCTGAACTGTACAGTCACAGCCATGGTGAAACTGGAACCATAGTTCAAACCAGATAAAACAGACCTATCGCTGCCAAATTACTTGAAAAACATTAGAAGGAGATGAATACGCTATTTCTCTGTTAATGTCGGTATTTTAAACTTGCTTTTCACAGTAAGACCGACTGTTTAAATGTCTTTAAATGCCTGGGTACTTTTAAATGGTCAGCAGCAGTTATTCTTTTCTTAAGTGGTTTTCAAATATCGCTTTGAGTTGGGGACTTCACTGCAGTAATCTCTGGTGTGCCTTTTCAATGCTGGAATTTCAATGTTGCACCTTTTAGCTGTGGCTACATACAGAACCCTTTCAGTTTTTCACCTGTTGGCCTGTAGCAATTCAGGCCCATCCAGCTTAAAAAATTACTTCTATTTTAAACAGACCTTGATTAGACAAGCTGAGATGACTCAGCCTAATGGCTCGCTGCCACTGGAGGAGGCAGTTGTGCTCTCTCCATCCCCCAGGTACCTTCTAGGGCTTCCCTGGTGTGTACCATAGCACACCTCTGGCTCTTTGCTGAGCTGATTCAGTTCTCTAAATGGGTATAAAATTCACCCAGGAGTGAAACACATCTTGGTCTCTAAGAATGAGCTACTTTGTTGATGCATTTTTATCTTGATCAGTTACATCCTAAAAGGGGATGAAGAACTACAAATTAGGGCCTGGCATGCTGTTGTCAGGACTTCTTAAAAAGTCATTCTTCAGTGTTGTGGATTTTGATGGCCTCCAGGGGATGCTCCAAGAAACATGGACATTATCTTTTGCCATGTGGGCAATGGGACATAGGCCAGAGGGTAGATTTTACTCCTTTAATTGCTATTGGCTTAAGATATTAATTGTTAATTTTCTATAAAATTGTGATGTGGTTCACATTATCTGTGAACACAGAATACGATGGGTGAGTTTTAGAAACTACATGCAAGGTTTATTCAAGAAATGAAGCCATTCCACAGTTCCTTGAAACTTTCATAATTCCTATTTACAAGAGCACCAAAGTCCCATTAAAAAAAGGAAAAAAAAAAACCAGTAGGGACCTTTTTTTTCAGTGATGAAATAGGTTAATTTCATAGCTGACTTGAAGTCTTGTGACAAGTTATGGTATTCTATTATGCCATTATTAGTAGAAGAAATAATCCCTTGCAGCTGTGGTAACTCATGATAACGCACAATATATACCCATCAAGATATCTCCTGACAGCAATGAAATTAACTCGTGTCACCCCTGTGTCTAACAGAATGTGCTTGCAGCTTCTTCTCAGTATGCTATTTCAGATACCAATGAATTGATATATGGGGAAAATGCATCTATTAGAAACAATTGCTTATACCAAAATTTTCACTGCCTGCATTGTACAATTGATGACAGATGTTTCAAGCAAGGTAAGCAGACATTATAGGTAAGTGAGCAAAAGTAAAAGAATTCATAGTTCTTGCTTACTTCTCAAATGTGTGTTTTCTTAAACTTCAACAGAATCTGTATAACTGCCCTGCACAGTTACCGTTACTCCCAACACAACCTTGGTGAGGTTGCAATCTGTTTCTGTGTCCTCTGGCTCAGAATCAGTGTGTGAGCCGAAGCCTAAAGCCGTGGCAATGTCTGCTGTTGCAAGGAGCTATTTTGAAATTACAGGTTGATGAAAAAACTGTCTGTTACTTACACCTTCTTTTTACCTCCTAAACTTCTAGTACTGTACTTCTACTTCTACATTCTCCTGTACTTCTAGTACAGAATTATCTATGTGTCTATGAAGCTTTGAGAACATGTTCTTTATGGTTAGTTCCAAATTGCTGGGATGAAAAAATATTTTACAGTATTTCTAAGCAGAGGAAGAAAGCAAATCAGATAAGAGCAAACACATTTCAGCAACACTTTAAAACTGTACTTTTAATTACTTTTTAAAATAAGTGTTTTGAAATAACAATTGAGTAAGCAAAGAGATAAAACCCATTATTTACTGCCACATGTATTCTCAATTTCTGACATGTTTCCATAATCAAACACTTCCCACACCACAAACGTTATCCAAACACTTTGTAGTCCCAGCACAGTATGGGTTATCCCCAATTTAACTTCATGTAGTGCTTTCCTGATGACTAGACCACTTCTGACTTTCATTTTTTATTTAAAAACAACAACAACAACTGAACTCCAAATTAGACTCATGGAATACCCTCAATTTAGCTCTTTTAATAAAATGGAAAAGTTGAAAGCAGCCTGGTCACAAGGGGAAGCGTTACTTAAAGCTTGAGTTTGGCCATCAGCATTACAGAAATAAAAGACAGCTTTAAAAATAGAGGCTACTGGCTTTACTGCTGCTCTGTGTTGCTTCCCTTGTGGCTAAGCAGCTTTTAGCTTTAAATTTTTATTAAATAAAAAAACCAAATAGAATGCCCTTTTTTTTTTCCTGATTTGGGCAGATCCTCTTTTGGGAAACAAAAGCCAATAACTGTATAAAAATAAGCAAAATACTTACTGTGCAGAAGGTGTGATTCTCAATATTTGCAAGTTAGAAAATTATGAATTCTTTGTATAATTAAAGCATAGATTCATTCTGAGACTCACAGGCATTTGACAGCACAAACGGACACAAGCTGGATTTATAAACGTCAGGGGTTTACAGCCTGTATTTCATATAGTGTGACATTATAAATTGTAAATTTACAATACGTAATTAATGAAGATGTAAGAAATACTGGAGCTGTGTCCCGAAAGGCAGTGCAATTATATCTTACCAGGAAAAAAAATTGGTTATTAACACTAAAACTCTACCACTTAGGTTTTCAAAGTGGCATGCAACATTTTAATGGCAGTCTACTGAGAGGCTAATATCCTTTGCTGGACTCTAAAAGTATAAGGATAAACGTTTTAAAGCCAGAGGTTATTAGGGGAAAGGTGTGTCAGTGAGAGTGTATGGTGCTGCAAGAGTTTTGATTGCACAGCTTTGGGATTGCTATGTGGATCTTGCCTTCTGAACCTTCAGGCACCTCTACCCCCCTAAGACATTGAACCTCTTAACCGATACATTGATTTAAAGCTGTTTTAGAGAGGCCAGCTGCGATCCATCTGAAAAAGGTTAGATGCCTGGACCTATAAAAACAAACATGAGAGAGTATCTTTGCTACACTAAAGTGGCTGCCTCCCACTTTTATTTTCAGTCTGGTTGCAAGTCTCTAAGCCTGGCCCTCCTCCCAGAAACCACCTGCTACTGTTCCTGCAGATGTTGTACTTTTGCTCTGGAGAAAAGATTGCAGAAGGCTGTAAATGGAATGTACACAGGCAGCATTTTCATAATTTCAGATAATTTTCATAAATTGTGTGTATTGTTCTATGGCTAGCTCTTATCCTTCAGCTTTCAGCTGCCTTAAATATCACCTTGGAGTATTATTTATTTTCCTCTCCTCAACTTCTCTCTTTGTACTGCCTGGGTTGGAAGTACCTTTCAAAGTAAGTATGAGTCTTATGCTGCATTTGTCAAGAAACAATATACATTTGGGGAATCATGAAACTGACAGAAAAAATAGCATGTGGAATTGCAAGTATCATCAAATGAATTGCTAACAATTCAGAGAAGGTACTCTATTAATTAAAATAAAAACATTTTTATGTAGTACTTTTGTCTCAGAAGATTGCGAAGAGTACAACAGGGCCCCAAAAAATAATTGCTGAGGATCAATTCTTGTTCAGGAAAGAATTCAGACTGGAACAGGTACAGAGGAAGGTTACTAGGGTGATCAGGGGAAGGAGAAGAGGAGATGCTGAAAAAGCTTGGATTGTTCAGCCTAGGAAAATGAAGGCTGAACATAGGATACTTTGACATAAAAACATCAGAAGTTTTAAACACCAGGCAGACAGAGGAGCTGTTATAACTGGGTGTCAACATTGTTAACTGGCCCTGAACAAGTTTTGCCTGGAAATAGTGAGATGGTTTCTAACAGTCACAGATTCTGAAATGCACTTCTGATGAAAGGAGTAGTACCCAAGCAGTTCAGACACCAGTAGATGAATGGGATGATACATCACGTCTGTTTGTGACAGCAGGGACTTGATTTGATGAGCCAGATTGTCCCTTCCTGCCTAAAATTGTGATGTAAATTATTATAATTTTAAAATCTTAGTAAAATATACACATTGATTGGTGCAGCAAGCTCAAGGCACAGAGCAGATGACTCAGATCTGTTAAAATAGCTCACTTGGCCCACCCAACAAAAAGGTTGAATTAAGCTTTTTCAATAATGTTAAAACCTAAATAACATTACTGAAGTCTTCAGTTCTCTGAAAAGTTGTAACTGATCTGACTACACTGTAGTCTTTGGCAAATTATTTTGCTGATTGAATGTTTCCCTTATTTTTGTATGCCTCAATTTTCTTTGGCTTGTGCTTTATAAAGGGACAAAAGGATAATTGAGACGGCACAGAATGCAGCATTGTTTTCGTCATTCTACCAGTGCAATAGTGCAATACGTTTCTTTTGGAAACATAAAGAAGAAAGTAAATAATCAGTATGGAAACTCCAATCAGAGATTCAAGTTTTTTATATGGATTTTTGAAGTAATTTTCTTTTCCCATATGATAACATCTTCTCATTTTCAGGGTACCTTTAAATATAATTCTTTTTTTAATAGAATTAAATGTTGTGAAGCTAGAGAAGTTTTGTAGTAGTAGAAGCAGTAGAAGCTTCCAAGATGGAGAAGCAGCAGCTAAACTGCTGGAGAAGTTAGCTCTGGTATTTGAAAAGACAATCTATCCTTGCAAAATATGTTTTAAAGTATATTGCTTAATAAGCATGTTCTGTGTCAGCTGCTTACTTCAGTGTTTTATTCTGAAAAAGTAAGGTATGTATGTGAATAGTTTGGGAAAATATTTTCCAGGGAATGAACAAGGCTGAGAGCTAACTGAATTAATTACAAGTTGATGATGCAAATTAGGGGAATATATTTTTTCCCTGATTACTAAATATGTTTAGTGAAAATCAAATTCATTAGTAAAGAATAAACACACATGCTATAATTAAACTGTATTTACCTTTGACGTATGCCTGTTAGCTGAAAACATCCACAACTGGTGGTTATAAACTTTCTGATGAAAGTGTCTCCTGCCAAAACCCTGGTGTTCTGTTGAAGATTAAAGCAAATAACTTGTGGTTTCTTTATTATAGCTGGCTCTGACAGCATATATAAACTGACGGGAAATTTCCATTGAATACATGGTGTTTCAGGATTCTGCTAGATGTGCATATGCACATACAGCAAGGTTCAGTGGAATTTCAGCTTTAACAGGAAATGGTGCAATATGAATTGCTGAGGAGACAGGGCTTTGGGGATGTCCTGGTTCCCTCCAAACTCTGTAGAGGGAGGTGAGAGTACCTGACTACCTGCTTTAGGCTTGGCACGAAGGAGTATTTTCTTCTTCCCTCCCTCCAACAGAAAACAAAATGTAAACATGTACCTGTGGGAGCAATTCCTAAACAGGCACTAAATGAGCTACCTCTGGAACTGGAAGCAATAAAGCTGCTTCAGACTGAGGTTATGCCTGAGCTAATCGCCCAGGTGCAGTGCCATGCTTCAGAGGCTGCGCTGCTCCAAGTAATTGTAAACTTACCTGCTCAGGGATGTCTAACATATTGCTTCATTGTAATATTTAGACATAACCCAAATGAATCATCAAAAAGCCAGAAAATATCAAAACTGAAGCTCTAGGGTTATTTTATATAATCACCTGTGGTATGTGCATTGCAGTAGCATTCTTAATTACACAGCAACAGTATATTATTTCTGTGGGATCACTGCCTCATTCACTGAACACACGGTGTGAAATAAGTCTAAGCTGCACAGTGAATGGTATAATATAGAGTATTGTGTGTTATACTCTGTAATGTCTGAATGATGTCTTGTGAAACAGAATGATGTCTACTGCTTCTTGCACTGAAATAGGTATATAGTGTGCAGTGAATGGAATAAGGATCAGCTGCAAGGTAAAGATGAGTTTCATGGTTTCGTGGACATCTGGCTTTCATACTTTTCTTTGCCAGGGACTTTGTGTATGACTTGCTGGAAGTTCCTAATCATGTGTCCATCTCATTTACTCATTAGTAAAATGGGGGGTCATAATACTTCCTGGTTAAACAGGGTTTTTTTACAGCTATGTGTTCACATACGAATGGAATACAATATCATGCAAATTACTCTGTGCCATATCATGACTTTTGAGTGCTTCGCTTGCAGACCTCTCATATTCTAATGTAGCTTTCCATACTTTGCCTCTTCCATCTGTTAATGTATTTGAAAGTACAACAGTCTCTTTTCAATCACCTATCCTTAAATCAGCTGACTAGAAAAAGAAATTAAAGGCCAAATAGTTAAGTGACTAGACTACTTTACTGGGGATGTAGAAGGCAAGTTTTTCTTGCAGGTCTATCACTATCTTTCTAAATGGCTTGGGAAAGGCTTACTTCTTCTTTGTGTCCCTCTGACTCTTCTTACCTTGTATCTCTTGTGTGTATTTAGACCATCAACGTGTATGTAGAGCTGGGTTGCCTATTAGTATAAATTTGAATAGCGCATAGCACACTGCAGACCCAGTTTCATCTGGATTATGTAGGCATTAGCAAGTACAAGCAAACATGCTAATAAATGAAATTGGCTAATTAAATGTGTAAGAGAGTATCAACTGGAAGCAGGTAACATTTAAATGGATAAATATATTAATCCAAACAAACTTGTTTTGCATATACTGGTCAGCAAAACAACAGAACACAGATTTACACTTTTGATGCCAGAAAAGCTTGTCTCATCTGACCAGTAGAAATCATTACAGCTTTCTCCCCAAGTTTTTCAGAACCCGAAACTTCTCTCCTAGAAGAGTTTGCTACTTTTCTGATACTTTTTCAGTCATATTTTAGGGTCAGACACGCGAAAACCCATAAACATTAATCCAAGAATCACTTTGGAAAATGTGTTGCTTAACCATTCTGTACTTCAGCATTTCCAATGCTAGAATAGGAAATGTTTTCTCATTCCACATCAGTAGAGGTGCTTTGTGCCTAGTTCCTGGTTGTAAAATTGCTTTCAGATACCTCAGTACATGGTACATTAGACATTAGACATTGCAAGTAGTATTATTAAGTTTGTGTGTATTATGTTCTGATTACTGTATAAATATAATGTCCATTAGAACAAAATAATCCTTTAGACCTAGCCCACTCAAGTAGATGTAAAAGAATATATCTGTTCATATATAACAATAGGCTATTACAACTTTGTATTTTACAATTTTCATGGGAAATTGCATGTTAAATTATTGAGTCAAAAATCAAACTGAGTTTTTTTCATCTTTTATGCCATCTTATCCTGTGAAGTTGAAAAGCAAAATCTCTTTTCTACAGCATGTCAAAGAAAACACAATGTAACTAATGTATAGTTCCATGCATTCTTTCCAGTGTATAGAGCTAAACTAGCTCTCTATTATTTGTGAAGACCTTCATGCTGGCTAAGTTATCTTCTTAATTTGTGGAAACCATATGATATTGTATCAGAACTAGTGTGGCCAGCAGGAGTAGGGAAGTGATCGTGCCCCTGTACTCGGCACTGGTGAGGCCACACCTCGAATATTGAGTTCAGTTTTGGGCCCCTCACTACAAGAAAGACATTGAAGTGCTGGAGTGTGTCCAAAGAAGAGCAACAAAGCTGGTGAAGGGTCCAGAGAACAAGCCTTATGAGGAGCATCTGAGGGAACTGGGGTTGTTTAGCCTGGAGAAAAGGAGACTGAGGGGAGACCTTATCGTGCTCTACCGCTACCTGAAAGGAGGTTGTAGCGAGGTGGGTGTCAGTCTCTTTCCCCAGGTAACAAGTGATAGGATGAAAGGAAACAGCCTCAAGTTGCGCCAGGGGAGGTTTAGATTGGATATTAGGAAAAATTTCTTCACCAAAAGGGTTGTCAAACATTGGAACAGGCTGCCCAGGGGAGAGGTTGAGTCCCCATCCCTGGAGGTATTTAAAAGACGTGTGGACATGACACTTAGGGACATGGTATTGTGGTGGACTTGGCAGTGCTAGTTAACGGCTGGACTCAATGATCTTAAAGGTCTTTTCCAATCTAAATGATTCTATGATTCTATGATTCTATGATCTGTTTTCCTAATATGGAAAGACTGCTCTTGGAACCCAGGTTAGCTTTGTCTTGTCTACATTGCATTGCAGCATATGGTGTGTATACACCTCAAGTCTCATGATAAAGACAAGGGTCGTGGTCTTCAGTTCACGGGTAAAAAATTGAGTTCAGAAAATTTTTCATGGCTTTTAATTAAAATAATGCTTGTTCCTTTCTTCTAATTCTATCCCTAGCAATCAGGGTTTGATTTTGAGTCTTATGACCAGTGGTATTTTAATGAATTTTGAACTTTTGGGAAAGCTATTCCTATAATTTCACGCAGTTCAGAGTTTCAGTCAGTACCTACAACCAGCAATGAAGTTTTAGATTCGGCAGCTACAGGCCACTTCTGAACTCTTGTGCCTCATGGAGGTTAGATCCAGTGGCAGCTGCGGCAATGACTGATGTTGTTGCATTGCATTGCTAGGAAAAGGGCTCACTTCAGCCATCCTTACAGAATTGCTTTTCTCTTGGAAGAGAAGTTATGGAACACTTTTCTATTTGGGAAAAGGTAGAGGGACATTATTTAGAAGTGTAGGACATGTTTTAAACCAGAAGATGAAAAAATGTCCTTGAGAGTAACAAATAGACCATAGTACACCTGGTACATGTGGTAGTCATAAGGAAAAGAGGTGCTGGTGGTAGAAAATGTATTATTTGGAAAGAAAATATACAGTAGATGAGGCCTTTATATTTCATAGAATCATAGAATGGTTTGGTTTGGAAGAGACCTTTAAAGGTCATCTAGTCCAACCCCCCTGCCGTGGGCAGGGACATCTTCAACTAGATCAGGTTGCTCAGAGCCTTGTCCAACCTGACCTGGAATGTTTCCAGGGATGGGGCACCTACCACCTCTCTGGGCAATCTGTTCCACTCTTTCATGACCCTCATTGTAAAATTTTTTCCTTATACCTAGTCTAAATCTACCCTCTTTTAGTTTAAAGCCATTAACCCTTGTCCTATCAGTACATGCCCTTGTAAAAAGTCTCTCTCCACCTTTCTTACAAGCCCCCTTTAAGTACTGAAAGGCCACAATAAGGTCTTCCCAGAGCCTTCTCTTCTCCAGGCTGAACAACCCCAACTCTCTCAGCCTTTCTTCATAGGAGAGGTGTTCCATCCCTCTGATCATTTTCGTGGCCCTGTTTCTCAGGAGTGAGATAAATACCTTCATGGCTTGTGTATTTTGTTTGTATGTTTTAAGCTCAGTCCTGTTCAGTGTATGTCCAGTTCAAAATAAAGGCTCAAAATAAGAAGATGGCCATACAATCCATTAAGACATTCTCATAATATTTTGGCTCAGAGTATGTGTTCAGGCTCAGAAGATAGTAACGTTTGCTATGTCACATAAAAGTGGATTTAAAATGCTAATAAATGGAGTTCTTTCCCCTTAGATCTTTCGCACCTTCTTAGCACATGGTAAATATTATATAAAATGGTGGAGGGTCAAACTACTTCTCTTCTGAGTGCATAAGAGGATGGATGGATTTAATTCAGTTTGGATATCTGACCCTAGTAGATTCTCCTACCCAGGGTTAACCACTTACTCCTCTAGTCTGTCCTCTGTAGCTCTGACCCCGATCTTCAATTTCAAAGGATATTCGGTAGCAGGGGAGAAAAAAGCTGCCCATTTCGTTGCTGCACAGTGCTTTAGAGTTAGGCAATCAGCTTACAGCAATTGCAACTCCCCATTTTATGAATTCCCACCAAATCCTGAACTTTCTCAGTAAAGTTATATGCTACCTTCTCCTCCTTTTCTCTGATGGCTGTACTTCCAAACCATATGTCGTAGCACTCACGCCCAGACCTGGTGTGCAATTCTTATTCCTAAACTGACCTTGCTGTGACCCCAGCACTCACTCTGTGCCTGCGCTGATCTGGTTAACACCACACAGATAATGAGGTCTTCAAATTTTATTTCCAGGGATTGTGTCCTACTGCATTATTTTGATTATAAAATACTGCTGTATCTGTACATATGTATCAGGGTGTCACAACTTACATACCAATATGTATTAGCATTTCTTCAATCAAGCAAAAACTTGCACATTTTTTCTTCTTTAGCTCCTGCTTCATTACTTGTGATTCATCATTTCCAGTGTTTTGTTCTGATAAATCTTCAACACGGTTTCATTTTTCTGCTATTATACAGTGTCAACTAGCTCACAAAACCAGAAGAATAGTTATTAAAATGTTCACGCTTCACAAATAATATTTTGACTGTTGGATAGATATAAAAGTCCAGTAGGAAAAATATTCTGACATGATTTGTAACATGCTATCTTTCAAATGGCAAAAAATATCAAAATATAATTGAAACAGCCTGTTCATGATGCAAGCCCCTTCCCATTTTCAAATGAATGAAGGAAGCACACAGTATGCATTTTTCTGTGACTCTCAGGGCTTAGATCTACACAATATATCTATTGAGGCAGACAGTTAAGCAACTTTTCACAAAAGAAAAATAGACAACAAATATTGTGATTGTTTTGATAGTGTGTGACTTAGAATTCAATACTGGAAGTATTTCTGTATATGTTTAATTTTAATACATAATTATGAGATGAATTTTTCTATGAGTATTTGCAGGATTTGGGCCATCATGTTTAATGGAATGAGAGGGTGAAGGTGGAACTGTGAAAACACGTCTTCTTGTTAAAATGAAACCATTAGCTTAACACAGGATGCAGAAAATATACTGAAGAGATGAGAAATCCCTCTTGTTAAACATTTATGACGTGCACCTTTTTTGAAAAGCAGAATGTTTAGCTCTCCCTCTCCCTCTGTAATGTGTTGACCAGATTTTTCTCTGCAGATTCCTTTGGGCAGGGAAGCTACTTTGTGTAATGTAAGATTAACAAAATATCATCTGAATGAAACATTGATAGACTTGTACACGAAATAGAGTAAACTGTGTCTTTTCTATATATTCACTGTAATATAAAAAGTGAGACATGATAGACCTGTGTGTCTAGAATATACACTTATGCATGGACACATGTGTCTGAAAAATATACACATGAATATGTTATATAGGTGTCTTTCTTCTCCCTGCAAGGTTAAGCTATCTGATTAAATCAAACTCTATTCTTTCTGTTTCATCCATCACTACCAACAGATAACAGAAACAGCATGCACCTTCTGAAATTTTTTTTGTTTTGTTTTTATGATGTGTGAGGCAGAAAGAAAGAAGGTTTAATTTAATCTGTTGGATTGACTTTGCAGAGATGATAGTAACAGAAACAGTATCTTCAGCTAAGTAACCTGAACAAACATGACATGGAAATCAAAAAGGAGTTTATAAATACAACACTTAAGCCCCACTTCTACCTGCCCCTTTTATAAGGATACTTGAACAAGCCACTTCCTATTACAAGCAAATTTGCCATAAGCACTCTGGTGATTTTTCTGTTCGGGGTGGGGGGGCTGCTTTTTTTTGCTTTTTTTTCCTTTCTATTTCTCTTTTCTTTGTTTCTTATTAACTTTCTGGAAGATCCCTTTGATGTACGTGCTCATATTATTTAGTGAATTTTCCATTTGGTCACAAGTAAAAATAGAAGACCCAGAACAGCTATAACGTGTTTTGGCCTATACTGAATCTAGTCCTTCAGGGTAGTTATTGTTTTACATTAGTTTTTTACAGTGATACATATTTATTTAATGAAACTGTCATAGAAATAATGCAGGTTCTGAGGAAAAACTTTCTAGTTTAAAAGCTTTTTAAATTGGAAGTGAAATCAGAAGGGTTTGATTTTTTTAATGACTTTTCCATGTAGAATGGTTTGGTTTGGATGCCAATAAAATTTAGAGTAAAAGGAAACTTAGGGTATATTATAGTGATAGAAACAGCATGTGTTTCTTTGAGACCTCTATCTCACCTCTTCCCCACCCAAATAAACTCAGCCCAAATTTGAGCTGCGAATTAAGAAATGCCTAATCCTAACCCTTTCCCAGTTTAGCACTCACTCACAGTGCTTGCAGACTGCCATATCTTCTGAAACAAAAGGTAAAAGTACTTTTGAGATTCTAACTATAACTATGCAAATAAATGCTTGTTTTCATTAGCAAAGTAGCTGTTTAAAGCATTAAGATTTCACTTCTGGTTTTAATTCAGTTTCATGCTAGAGTGTGACTTTCAATGTACCAGCAGTCTCAACTGTTTCTTTATGAAAAGAGTCAATCCCTAACACGTGTCATTCTTATCTGCATCCACTCTGGAAAGGACTCTAGTAACTAAGGTAGTTATAAAGCTTGAAATGCATTTTATAGATACTGCAAATGTAACTTTGGACATGCCATAGTTTTCAGCTCTGTGTTAGGGAAGAGTTAAGGTGGATTTCAGCCACCTCTGTTTTATGTCCAATTTCAAAACTGAGTGCAGGGTGGCATGTGAAGTTGTGCCATTGTGTAATTTTAGCAGCTTCCTCCACTACAAGAAATGGGGTTATTTTTGTTGTCTGTTAATGATAATTTAGTTTGCTATTTCTGAAGAATTTCTGCAAGGCAATACTGAGCCTTTGGGAAATGTTTGTTCAAGCTTATGCGAGTTCCTCTACAGAAACCTTATGACAGCAAAAATTCTCCTTCACCAGGTCCAAGCTCTGGTTATGATTTTATGCTACCACAGTAGTGTAAAACTTCTGTAGTCTATACGAGATCCTTCCTCACATGTTCATTAATTGTTGAAATTACCCTAGGGGTATAAAAGTAGAGACTGACAGTATTCAGAATTCACTGATATAGAATGTCAGCTTCATAAATTTGTTATTTAAGGTACTCTTCAAATTGTCAACTATCAGGTTTTTTGCTTCCCTGCCAAGCTATTCTAACTTAGCACTGACAAAAAGTTTTAGTAAGGAACAGTGTCAGGTTTTTACACTTTAAGAGTTCATTCTGCCTATGAAGTCCTCTTGGGTAGCAATGAAATACATTCTTAAATGGACATAGTACAGAGAGAAGCAATGGTGTTATGCTAAATCTCCCATGTTAACCTTATTAACAGAAGTTAAATACAGGATAATTTAGCAATGACTGCAATTTATAAGAACAGATGGCTGGTGGATGGCTTCCTTCTGTGTACTGAAAAATTCCAATTAAGGCAGAATTAAATGAATTAATAATATCATAAAACTGCTATTCCACTTTTTACTATGGATTATGGCCTCCTTAGCAGGGAAAATTGCATTAATTGTTTCAAGAAAGGAACCATTCAGTGGCTGAAGAGGACTTGGTGGTGAACTGTTCCACTTCCTGCCATTGCACATTTATGCATAATGTGACCACATGGAATTCACAAATCATAAGTAGGAAAAGAGCGCAGCAAGTTTTTTTCTCCAAAACCAAAGCACTCTGTCATTTAAGTGACTGGAGAATCTCCAAGAGCTGTATCATAGTCTAAAAAGTTTTTATACATGCTGCGTAACCACTAGAAAGAGATATGCGTAAGAATACCTGACGTTACACTCATTAAAGGACATTATTATGCTTGGTGCATTGCATAGCCTGTAAAAATGTTCTTATACTATGTTCCATAAGCAGCACTAAATATGATTGTACTAATAAGCTTTCTCTACATATAGTAGGTCGTGATTTTTTTTTTATATTGCTTTCAAATAATTTATTTCAATTGATAGCATTCTGATGTATCCTTGAATAGGATATTTTGACCATTTGTATGAAGTGTTAATTCTTTCTAGTGAGTGAGACGCTGAATCAATGCTTGCTGTTTTCTAGGTTTCTGTGACCCAGTCTTGTCCAGGTCTCTGGGACCTAGTTGTGCTCAGGGTACAATAAGGGTACAATCTATCTGTATGCTGCAAAAAATATAATTATTGTGTCACCAAAGGGTGGATTTACAATTTTTATTTATTATTTTTGTGTTTCATGTCCAAACTTACCTCACATCTGGTGTGTTCAGATGTAAGTCCCTACCCAGGGGCTTGAGGTAAATTCTGAAGCAAAACTCAGAGTTGTTTTAACTTTTATAGTCTTTTTGTTGGATCTGGCATGGACAGGTTGGGTATCTGGCACTCAGCTTAAATGATACATACTACCCACCTGCCCAGCTGTAGTGCATTGGGCTGGCATACATTGGGTATAGTTACAGTTGCGAGAATCCTTGAGCATCCTTCCTCCAGCCCTGACGTCTCAAATAGCGAGGGCTGATGCAGTATGTGGCAGCCTGGCCTCAGACTGCCCTCGCTGTGTAATAGTGTGGTCATACCTCACATGGGCTGGAGTCATCCTGCAGCTGCTGGGACATCATGACTGTAGACAGCCAGAGCTTTGGTGTCTGCGTCTGAGCTAATCTCCCCAGCTTCCCTGTATTGTCAATGGAGAGAAAGAGGGACTTTGAGGGAACGATTAGGTGAATCACACTGCAGAAGTACATGTTCTCTCTAGAAACTACACAAGCAAACCAGATAAATGAGCTGTGCATCTCTACAGGTTAGCTATAGGTTGTCTAGTGAATCCCACTCAGGCAGGCTAAAGATTGAATATAAATACTCCATGGAATACTTTCCTCTTTTAGTGTTTCATAGCAGCATGAATTGTCTGGGAGCGTATATCAACCATGTGGAAAGCATAGAAGAAAGCACATTAGCCTGTAATTGGACCCTGACTTGTGTTAGTTATGATATGTCTACAAAGTAAGTTTGGAACAATGGCAGTGGCTTCCCTATAAGTATGTGCAAATAACATCAGAGAAACCAAAATGAATCAAGGTAAATCTCTTAAACTGAACTTTATGAGAAAACATGTTATCAGTTACAGAAGACGACAAATACTTATATGGCACCTGACATTTTATACTACAAGGATTTCTATTAAGCCACAAATGTAACATAAAATCCTTAAAGACATAGATATTTGACTGTAATACACACTGGACTGTGCAGCTAATTAAATTGTGACAATTGTCCATACTAGATGCTTATAACAGCATTAAGCCTCTATACCCATCACTGTAGCAGGAGTTCTGGAGACCCCAAAGGAGATGAGTGATATGCCTTCTTAGTATTGAAATGTACTGCTCAGTTGTTGCAGCAGCAGGAGATTGTAAGATCAAGAGGCTTAATAGCTTTGGTACAAGAGGCAGTGCTACATTAAATGCAGTAAAATGCAAGAACTTACTGTACGTTCATAGCACTGCAAGCCTCCTAGCTATACATAAAGGGCCTGACAAACTGCACGTCTGTAGAGTTTGTAAGTTAAGCAAGTTTAAGAAGAGTCTTACTATATGTCACTTTGGACAGTGGTTTTATTTGAAAATTATTTTTTGTGTTTCTGAAAATTTTGCTTACCAAAATATTGTCTTATATGATTACACGCCCATCAAAGATGGGGCTGTTTTATAGCATGAGATGCAAAACTAAAACTGTAAACCTATTTTTGAAGCATATTTTTCAACCTGTGTTAAATGTTTTGCTTTTACTTATTTCCTAACTGTTTCAAACAAGTTGTGACATTTATTACCTTATTGTTTGCGGTGCATCTTTATACCTTTACTTTGTTCTTCTCATCCTTATTTGTGTAGTAAATGTGAGGATTAAAACAAAGGATGAAAGATTTTTGTTTTCATAAATTAAATTATTAGAACAATTTGCTGGTTTTGCTTTTTTATGTTACTACATAAAGAGCCCAATTTTAATTTTTCCTGACAAAAATATTAGTACAGAACAGTAATGCAAAGGCTTTCATAACATATTTTGCAAACCTGAAGCTTAACATTGAAGATAAAGAGAAGTTCCATCCTAGATATTACACAAGACCATAATAACCTACTCGCCCTTTTACTTACCCATGTACGTGACCATATATATGCACTCTGTCACAAACTGACATGTTAATTCAGGTTCTTTGCTATAATAGCATCGTTCTTCACAGCACAGACCTATTTTACTGAGATAGGTCTCCATGGAGAGGGGATTGGGAGCTATGGCCTCTAGTTTGTGTCCACTCTCAGCCTTTTGGCTGCCTGTGGCTGATCCACCTATACAAACTGCCCGTAGTTCTTTGCTGCTGAAGCTTTCTGAGCAGCATCAGCAGCTCTCCCTGCCACCCAGTCTGTCTCCTACCTCTTTGCTGTCTCCATCTTGTGTTTTTCCATCTTGGAATACAGCTGTTTCTGCTGCAAAATGAGCTCGGTTAACGGTACTTGTGCAACTAATTTGCCTGTGTCTATGTCAGGTTGGGGCTGATTGCCTGAGGGTAACTTTGCCTCAACAGCTTCTTTCAGACCTGGTGCTATCAACAGCATTTTGAGCTCTTTTAAAGTCTTTCCTGCATATTCCAATTTTCTTTCTGAAAGTAAATTGTTCGCATTCCAGTTTACTGAGTTCAGAATATGTTTTTGACTGGGTCGCTTTACTTTGCATAAGACATTTTTTCAAATGAAATTCCTTTACATGGTTTTTCTGGGGAAATTTTGCCTTTTCTTCAGTGAAGGGTTTCTCACACATTGTTGTGTTTTGGTTTCTTTTTCCTTGCAGACTGGCACCTTGTGGTTGGCAGAAAGCTTTGGTTTGGGTTTTTCTGCCTTATGTGGTTTTCCTAAAATGAAAAAAAAAACAAATAAACAAAATGAACAAACAGTCAAAAAAACCCATAAAATAGGAAAACAAAAGATTCTGTGCATCACGTGAAGGTGGCAGAGCTTACAAGTAGACCTACCTCTCAGTTGTTATCAAGCATTTGAATGAGAGGGAATAAATGTTCATCACCTTCCCTGTCTGTTGCATAAAAGAAAATAATCTTGCTAGTATTTACCCATGTGAGCAAATTACATAAAATTACATGGAATTACAAGTGGTTAGTAGTGGTGTCATCTGGTACCAGAAAAGCAAACTTCTATATCCCTTCCACTCCTTTTATTCCAAGACCTCTTGGCCTCTTACGGCAAATAGAAAGGCACAGCAGAGAGCCTGCTTCCAGCTCCCATCCTGGAAAGTCTGTACGTCCCCACTGCAGGAAAGAGCAAGCACTCTGAAAAGTGTTAATTATCTTAACACCATGATATTCCTGGAAATCCCTTGACAATAACCACTTTGCACCATTGGAAGTGCAGCCAAGACAACGGATTTTGGCATTAGGCTGTTCAAGGCTTATTCTTAGAATAGGATGACTTGAACATGTGTGTGGACCTACTTCCTGCCCTATTGGCTTTTGAGTTTGCATCATCCTTCTCTAATAATCATTACCTTAAGAAGACCTTGACAGCCGTGGCTTCTTCCCAAGCTCTCTTCCTCTGGATCATTGTTCAGGCATGTTGGCAGGAAATTCCAGGTCTTGAAAGAAATATTAATTTATATCTGGGCACTCAGATCCATCATAACTTGTGACAGCTTTAGTTATAGAGAGGGATAACAAGGAATAAGCAGAAAATCCTCTGCTATTAGAGACTACAGGCACAATGGTTCTTCCAGCAAGAAATTATATCCCTTTCCAATTTCACATATCTTGTTCATTTGTCAAGATATACTTGACCAATTCTTCTCATCTTCTAATTTTTTCTCAAGAGTTTTGCAATTATTTTGAGGTATTAATAGCTGAAGGAATGTTTCAGAATATAAGAATTGTGTTCTAAACCCCATTTAATACTGTAGATATGGCTGCTAGTACTTTATTCAGGGTTGTGGTGTTACAGAAGTAATCAAGGTTGCAATGCTTTAGTTTCCCTAAGGAGGTCCAATCCACAACTGACAATGTCCTGTCTGAGGGAAAAAAAATCTATTCAGTGATGAAGTGCTGCAGTCATTAAACTGCAACATTGCAATCAATGTAAATCTTCCATTGGACCAACAAAAGAAGGCAAAAGTATGATCAGTGCCCTGTGAGGCCTAATTTCCTTCAGCTTTCTTTCCTTTTCATACTAATTAAAAGCAAAAAAATGCTTGTGTACTGAAGAAAACTTCTGGTTCAGGGTCATTGACTCCCTGTTCGTCAGCACTGAGACAGATCTTTGTGGAAGGTCCATTGAAAAGGCACAAAGCAATTTTCCCTTTCATTCTATATCAGCATCTTTTCCTGCTCTGTATCTTTTAATGAACAAGTTGTCATGCTTCCACATGGAATAGCACTTTGACAAGTGGTGAATAGATGCTATTAGCATAGAGTTACACTAACCAAAATTTTGTCTAGAACCTCTAAATCCTACTGGTGTTTCTTTGGCTGTGCTTCCTATAAGGCCATGCTGTAACAGGATTTGGATATGCATTTTTGTTAATGTTAGGGGAGAACATTCTGCAATGGCTGTTTCATGACATAAAATTTAAAAAAAAAAAAAAAAAAAAGGAAACCAAAACCCTACAAAGGCTGGAGATCCATATTGACGTAAGAAGCTTTGAAGGCTTAATCAGTAATCTGGATAATGAATTATGATATCTGCAGTGGTGATTCTGTCACTTCAGAAGGAGACTGATTCATAACTTTCAGCTTGCAAGATGTTTTACATAGGCCTTCACTGTTAAAAAACAAATTCACCATAAGTCAACATCACTTCTAGCCTAAGATCATACCATTCAGTATGGCACTAGAAATGACCTCAGCTCCTGCTTTCTTTATCCCTATTAGTGGACATTCTTCTCCAGAAAGATCTTAAATACTTTGAAAGTTAATGGATGACTGCTCTGCTCTCAGGTGTATCATCTGGTCCCACCAGTTTTGTGTCATCTGCAAACTTGATGGGGGTGCACTCAGTTCCTTCTGTAATATCATTGACAAAGATAGTAGAAAGAGGTGCAAGGATAGACTCCTGTGGTTCTGGAGGTTCCCTGACTCCAGTTAGAGTATGACCCATTAACTGCTACCCACTGAGCCCGATTATCCCACTAGTTTTTTCACTGATCCAGAGTATAACATCCTAATATGACATACACATGACAATATTGTGAGAGATGGTGTTGAAAGTCTTGCTAAAGCTAAGGTAAAAGACAACCATTGCCCTCCCTTACACACAAATCCACAAGTCAATATTTTATGTTTGCATCAGGGTCATCATATGCAGATAACAACAGACGATACCATCAACATATTCTGTATCAAACTCAAGATGGAATGAAAACTCATCCACATTACAAGGACATAAGCAGTCTATTGACAGACTGCGTTGAAACACTTTCTCACAGTATAACTGCCTATAGCACAAAACATACTAACAATAAGTTCAGACATTTTGAGAAAACAGAGTATGGGATGATGTCTTAAAAGATACATTCAGGAAATGGGGGTATGCCAAGAGTGACATTTTTTTCATAGAAGTCAAAAAAAACCATGGGTCTTCCTCCTTGTTTTGTCCTAGTCAGAGAAGTTGACATATATTCCAGTTTCCAGTTCCTCCTATGTCTGAAGTCAGCCAGTCATGGAGAGGCTGGTATGTGGCAACTCTGAATCTCCTGACTCTAGAATGGATGAGATAATTTTGGTTAAAATCTTGAGGGTCTTTCAGTGTGGGACACAGTAACCACATTACTATTTCTAGACTTTCTTGGGTCAGATACATCACCTCATTCAATTTTCTCCACTTCCTCCTGTGGATGGTGGAGGGATCTTAAGTCTGGGCTATATATTTTCTGGCATTCTAACACCACAAAAGATTCAGTCAAATGGATTGTATTTTCCAGCAAGTGAGAAAATCAATTGCTTGCTTTATTTAAGTTCCTACACTTCCTACAGCCAAAGTTCTCTCAGTTCTATTTAAATTTACTCGATACTCTGACTCAGAGTAAGCATTGCTGATTTTCTTTCATTCAGCTGTTGAAATGATTTTGGTCATTTTCTACATCAGAAACGTGATTCTGTTTACACTCCAACTTTGGGAAGGATATAGTTCACCTAAAGTAGTATCAGAGTTTAGCTTGAATCCAGAGACTAGTGTGCCTTGAAAAACAGGCCTTGAAATACCTCAATCTCATGTCTTCAAATCTGAAACCATACTCTACATCTTAAATTTTGAGCGTATGTCATTTTTGTGTATGGACTAGAAGAGGCTATTGGCAGTTCATCACCTTGTGTCTGCAGTTAAGTTGTATGACTAGCGATCTAAACTCAGAGTATTTCTCATTGAATAGCAAGCTCCATAAGGATACCTTGGAAAAATTACTGAGAGCAATTATCTTGCTTTGATTAGGGGGCATTTTACTTAAGAAAATTCAGGGATCTAACAAACAAACATCTTCATGCTTGATCCTTTCAAGCTGTCACATGGAACTCAATTCATACTTACTGTCGCTGATGTCTCATGGTTTGAAATACCAGGGGGATAGAGCTGGTGAATGGGAGGCTGATTCAAATGGGGAAGGGAAGATTGGCCCTCAGGCGTGATTCATCAGTCAGTGATCCTCCTCTAAGTAGATGGTGTTTTGTAAGGAGTATTTCTTGGGGTCATGTAGAGTTGGAAGGAATAAATAGGCAAGTGCTTTAAGTGAAGAAAAGGTTTACTTGTAACTTGTTTGTCTAAACCTCCACTTATAAGCCATTCTTCCTTCTAGTTTCTGATGGTTTCTAGGGATTTAGCAACTGACAGGAAAGAAGGATTTGAATTGTAAGACTATGTGTTCAGAAGAGGGTTGGCTGATGCTGTAGGTAGGGCTATGAATAGGTAAATGTAACTGACAGAGTCTGCATGTAGGGCTATCAAAAAGTGTTCTCATATATGCATTCACACTAATAAAGAAGCTGTCTAGATGGACGTACATGCAAGTCCTTCTAACAGACCTCACCATAACATCAGCTATCTGCCCCCTGAGTACCTTCTGTATAGGCACAGTGTCAATATGGCTGTAGACAATGCATTTCAAAGACCAGTTATAGCCAAATACTCCTTGTTTTCATGCTGAGATATATCCTTCAATTAAATTTTTTTTGAAATTAAAAAGGTTATATTGACAAAGAAACTTCTTTCTTGCCATTATCTTTGTTCATACACTTTTTGCATAGTATTAATGGAGAAACAAAGTCTTTATTTTTATTAGTATTTCTCAATCTTTAATCATCCAAATACCTCACAAACTAATGGCCTAAATATGGTTATAAAATTCTTGGGATAAAAGTTTTGCCCTGATCTGATGACTCCTTTTAATTACCTTCCAATAAACACATACTTATCAAGACTATATAGTTCTTCATCAGTAGTTCTTTTTATATTATGTTTATAGTCCACCTTTTGTTTCAAAGGACTTTACAAGCTACAAAGCATGTACAATAGTCATTTTCTTTATATGGTGCTTGGGGGCATTACACAACAAAGTGCAAATACCTTATCCTTCACCTTCACTGAAATGTAGTCACCTCTGAAGTGAAAAGTGGCAGCTTTTTAATAGCAAAAGAAAAACACTATATCTAATTAAAGCTGCAAGCTACATGTAGTTAGAAAGAATGTGGTTGTTCAAACTCAAATCTTACATATGACTTATTATTCATTTTTCTGCTCTCCTTCCCCCTCTTCACTTTACATGTCAGGAGAGGAAAATGCCTTAATGTACGACCTGCTCTTTTCTTAGACCTTTTAGTTATCCTCTGCTGTTTTGCAGGACTTTCAGAGCTGTTTGAGCTTGATCCCTCTATGTTAGCCGTGAAAGAATCCAACAGCTGCTGCTTCATCTGAAGGATTTCTGTGGGGAAAAGGGGTTCTTTTAAACTAATTCCTCAGGCTGCTCACAACCTGGACTTTCCCCTTTAGATGTCCTCTGTGGCTCCCTAACACTTTTGGGACTCTTTGAGCTGCCTGAGCTGTCTTCTTTTCCTGATGGTGGCATTTTCTCTTCAAAGAACAATTTTTGCTGCCCCTCTATTCTGTGCAGGGAGAAAATGCCTTTGAAATCAATGTGGTTCTGCAGCCAGGTAATAAGCATTTAAAAATATATATCTACTTCTCATTTGTTTAAAATTTGCTAGATCCTATAGCAGTTAAACAGGTATGAAGTGATTTTCCTTTAATGTTGCTTCCTTCTGATAGACTGTGCAATGAAGCTGCATCAGTTTCAAAGGTTTCCCACTCCCTGCCTAGAATAGAGCTGTTATAGCAATAGCCCTTTGAAAAGGAAATGGCAAATGGCACCAGCAGGACAGGCAGACAGCTTAAGTCAGGTTCATGTAGCCCCAGAAGTGCTTGGAAGCAGAAGAAGACATGTGAAAGAGGGCGGAGGGAAGACAGTCCAAGCTTAGAAAACATCTGTTGAAAGAATTAATTGAAAAAGTCACCCCACCCCAAACAAAGCAATAGCAGTTGAAAGCAGAGGATAACAGCTGCAAAGACAGTAGCTGTAACTGTAGAAGGCTCCTGCACTTGTGCAATTACTGTGAGACCTATTATTTAAAACAAAATTTAAAAAATTCCAGTTCAGACTGGAATCTTCTCCTTTCAAAGAGACTATTATGTCCACATTTGGTGTTTTTTTATAAGCATTTCTTATGTTTATTATGACCACTCTATTATTAGTTCCTGGATGACCATGTTTATTAGCATGGATCTCTCTAAGCAAGGGGCTTTCAGGATTTTTAAGGCCTTACTGCTCTGCCTCTACTGTCTGCATGGTTCTGATGATGCCATCTATACTTGTCAATAAAATAGATCAAGACATAATCACCACATGAATGGCCAAACTCTCTTCCCCTCTGCAAGCCTGCTGGACTTATCAGTACTGCCTATTGGGAACAATTACTGACACATCACAACCAGCTAAACCATGGCTGGGCAACACCTGGGACAGAGCTACTTGGAGCAGAACAAAATCATTCCAGGGAGCATCCCAGCATTAAACAGTATGGACATTCATTTACCACTGCTTGCATCCATGGCCTGACCCTGTTCAGTTTACCAGCATAGGCACGTTCAGATGTCCTCCAAATGATACTCATCCCCCTACCTGCCTCCAGTAAGTAGCAAAGACAGTGGTCCTGACTATCTGTGCATGCAGGAATGCCCACACATGGGAAACAAATAGGAAAGATGCAAGTAGAAGAAAAGCTTTTCATGTTTTTGGCAATATGCAACTGCTTAAAGACCATTCTTTCAGACAGGATGGATATAGCCGTTGTTTTCAAACTAGACTTACGTGGAAGTGTTTTGCTGAATGGACACGAGCATTTTGTTAAATTCTGTGTAGCTTGGTTCTTGAGTTTATGGAAGGTTCAATAGATCAGGATATTGGATTACTTTGGTTTATACTTTTCAAAAACTACCATGGGAGGATTAGTGTCCATCTAGAAAATTTTCCAAGAAAGATGAGCATGGAGAGTAGTGCATTCTGCAGTTAACTTAAAAAATGTGGTAAATAGTTAAATAACCATAAAAGGTTTTATCACTTCTCTATTGCTCAGAAAAAATGTGAAGAAAGAGTTGCATCATTGACAAATAATTTTACCTTCAATAGAATCCTTATTTTTGCACTTTTTTAAACATGAAATGTGGAAAAATATAGTTCTTATTCCAGAAAACAATGTCAGTTTGTATAAAGCCTGGGCAATGTTGCTTGGTATAATTTTTATGCTTGATGATAGGGAAAAAATAACATTTAGGAGGTTGTTTTGTGTTTGGTTTATTTTTATTTGTTCACCTGTTTCAAGAAATGGCTGAGTTTAAAACCACAGTAAACAGGCAAGCACTTAAGGATGCATGTGGGAATTAGGCACAGATTTCTCTCTACTGTTAATAGGAACTGTGCATCTAACACTTGCTCACTGTAGTGGAAATAGACTTGAGCCTTAATCTAAAGTGCATTGTGAGAAATTACTTTATTTTTCCATTGGAGACTATTGTGAATGATGCAGCTATAGTGGACAAAGCAAATCTAAAGGCAAGTGAAGTAAACTGAAAGACTGCCATTGGATCAGGGGCCATTGGACCAGGGACCACAGGCAGAAACAAATGCTCCTCAACCTATCATCATATTAATAATTTAACACCACTGATCTCTCATAAAGGACTGAAATGTATTAGTTTTTCCTTTGAGACTACATCTATCTTTTTTTTTTATTTCCCTGCCTTAAATTCTGTTTTATGTAGACTTTCACCAAACTTACCCAGAATCAGTGGAACTACTGTGTATAAATGGACATGACTCTTTATTTAGGTCTCTTGTAAGCTTGTATACTGATTGTACAGGCAACCAATCTCTGCAGAGATTGCAGTTTGGACTGGTCCTTTGTTCTTTCTTATTTTGTCACTTAACTAGAAATGTTACTAAAGTGATTGAAACACTAATGTGAAAGACACACTATGGAGGTGTTTTCTGAATTTCTGATTACTAATTTTCCAATATTGCTCACGAGTTTGCTCTTTCCTTCTAAGTGCCAATTTTCAAATGTGAATAGCTACCATGACACACCTGCTTATGACCAAATTTTGGGGTGTTGATTCCAAAGACATAGCTCAGCAACTTCAAAATTCCTAAGTTATTTACTGACTAAGGATAGCTTACTAAATTGCTAATAGTAGATTCAGGAAATGCCTTTAAGCACCCAAGTGTCAACGTGTTGGTCTCTTCTAATTTCATAATCTTTCTGATATCTCTTCCTGGAGACTGAAGAGGAGCACAGTGTGACATACTTTAACATCACCGCCTTAGCAGGTCATGTTCCTCCTCCGTGGTCTGCTGGTCAGCAAGAAGCAACCCATGATTCTTGATTCCAAGTTCCCACAGGTTCTCAGCCTCTCTCTTAAACCTTCATTTTGTCTATAGCTTAAAATATATTTTAAAAGAAGTCGTAAAAACTTTTAAATATTAGTTGTACTTTACAATTCACATAGAAAATCCATGTCCACAATAAATTGGGCAATAACTAACAAATATTACCTTATGAGCATATTAATGAAGGAGCTAGAGTTGGTGAACTGCCTCTCCTTTAACTCTCATTTAACATAACTGCCTGTTATAAGTTAGCCCTGGTAGACAGCTAACCCCACACAGCCACTCACTCTCCCTCAGTGGGATGGGGGAGAGAATTGGAAGGGTAAAAGCAAGAAAACTCATGGGTTGAGATAAAGACAGGTTAATAGGTGAAACAAATCTGTGCATGCAAGTAAAGCAAAATCAGGAATTCATCCACTACTTCCCATCAGCAGGCAGATGTCCAGCCATTTCCTGAAAGCAGAGCTTCATCACGTGTACTGGTTACTTGGGAAGACAGATGCCATAGCTCTGAACATCCCCCTTTTGTCCTTCTTCCCCCAGGGTTTTATTGCTGAGAATGATGGTATCCCATATGGTGTGGGATATCCCTTTGGTCAGTTGGGGTCAGCTGTCCCAGCTGTGCCCCCTCCCAACTTCTTGTGCACCCCCAGCCTACTATCTGGTAGGGCAGCATGAAAAAAACAGAGGAGACCTTGATGCTATGTAAGTACTGTTCAGCAATAGCTAAAACATCCTTGTGATATCAACACTGCTTTGGTCACCAATTTAAAACAGCACCATATGGGCTGCCACGAAGAAAATTAACTCCATCCCAGACAAAACCAGTGCACTGTCTCACGTTCCCATCCTTATTTGGATTTCACATAATCAGCTCAAGGATTGCAAGGAAGTAAATCCTTTGGGGGATTATTTTTAGAGAAATTAGCTCAAAGTTAGGGAATCTTGAACAATGCCATAGTTTCAGGTAATGCACCACAGTTTCTACCAGGCATGTAAACATGCAATGCAGGAAGTCACTAAAGTGAGATAAAGTAAATATAGTGCATTATAAAATAAAAAACCTGTGGGTTGAGGCAGGATGCTGAGAGGAGAGCAGACAATCAGGTATAAAATGAATCAGTAACTTACCAGTGAAAGATAAAAAGCTGGAGGGGTTAAAGGAAAGGAAAAAACAATATGTTAACATAACAAAAAGTGTGAAATTAGAATAATGAAAATTAGGAGAAAAAATGCCTTTCAGACCTCAAGATTGAAGAAAATTTCTTGAGTAACATGAAAAAGTATCTTGTGGAGATTCAGAGAGTATGAAAATTCATCTCAGGGAATGTTGGTGATATAGATCAGAAAGCAAGGCATTTTCCTGGAACTACCTAATGCATATTTTCTAGGAATAAGTATATTAAGGGACAAATGAGAAGATCAAAACTGTCTAAATCCTTGCTGAGTTCCCATACCAAATGTGCTTAGTTATGCAGGCCAATATATCAACTCATCCTGAACTTTTGCTGTCATTAACTGAGTTAGTTTTTCTTATCTGAGATGATAAGGCATTTTTTCCTTCACAATTTAAATTACAATGGTTTCTGAAAGATAATGAGAGCAAATGACACTATTTTGGTGGATGCACAAACTGATGACACAAAATATTATTGCAAAAGAATGAACAAGCGTCACAGAAACAATAAAGTTTCCTTGTAGGCATGAAATTTGACGTATTGATCAATTAGAAACTAAAATGAGATAAAAAGATCTCATTTTTCTCTCACACTTGTTCAATATTCCTTTGATGTAAGTGGAATTCATTCCAGCATAAACTGTTGTCAGAGGAAACTTAAACCTAAAGAATGTACGCTGTATTATTTTGTAATTTTGATTGCACTATTAGGTAGAATAATTTTGTAAACATGTTTTATAGGCTTTAAAGTTTGTGAAGGCTTTGTTAGCTTATTGTTTTGAAACAAAAGCTCTTGCATGCCTATGCATTCTCTGATTATATAAACTGGGCAAAATCCAAAGTGATTAACACTGGTAAAATAAGAATTCATTTCAGTGAACAAAATGTATGAATCATAGCTCAGTTTTTATTCAGCAAACTTCATATGCTGTTCTCAATTATACTGTAAAACGTTCTCAAATAGTTGTTTCACTGAATTAATTCTTTTAAGTGCAATTAAAAGTGATAAAATGTTAGTGAAAGTAGTTCAACGCATTGGACATGGTACAACCCTTAGGGTCAGCTTGATGAGGATAGCATGCTCTCCTTTCATGCATGTAAAGCTTGGTCGGTAGCTCTCATGTTTTGCTATTGACTGCAATTCATAACTGCTTAGTGCTAATGAAGAATGACCAAAGTTTTAAGTTAATTTATACTTATCCAGCTCTTTTTGCTGACTCCCACCATTCTGTTTCACTCAGCATTAAACCTGAAAGTGTATTACAAGCAATTAATTAATTGTGGTATATGATACTTAGTTATGCATCAGAAGAGATTTAGAATATTAACAAAATACAAGCTATCCACTTTGACTTGTCAGCAGCAGCTAAGTATCACTTTAAAGGGTCATGTACAAAATATAGACTGATGCCTGGTGGGAATAACGATTCCTTAAATGCAGAATGAAATATCCAATAGATAGCAGCCAATACAGAAGGCAAAATACCAAAACTGCCTGCAAATGAGACAGCTGGTATCTTTAGTTCAATAACTGAACTAATGGAGGGTAATTTGGCACATCCTCAAGCACTACTCTGCTTACAGTTACTGTCTATCTATAATATGTTGATTATCATGTTTAGAATATTTAGACCAAGCTTTAGAATTTAATTGAAACATGTCTGTAAATAATTGCACTGAGTAGGTAGACTGAGATCAATCAAAAGAGAAATAAGTTCCACATGAATGACAAAAAAAGGATGTAAAAAAAAGTTTGTGATCCTTAAAGTCTTTTTGTTTAGAAAAATATTATTCTGTCTCTTTGAATTACTAGAATTAATTTGCTTTCTTTCATTCTACTCACTTAAGATACTTTAGATTATGGGTCTAAATAAAGGCTCCTACTTAAAAAAAAGGTGAATAGTTATGCTCTTGATTTGTACACTAGCATATTTTAAATGGATAAAAGCTATATTTTAAAGTAGGCATTACCAAAATGTATGTTCACTGTATTAATTGTCATTCTTGTTATTGTATTTTCAGTACGGCCAATAGTTCGAATAGGAGGCATAGCAAATCCAAAAGTAAATTTCAATTGTTGTGATGCAAATTTCTAGTGTTTATTAAAGTTCATAAGTGTAGTATAGTGTTTCTGTAAATTTTCAGGACTGAATCAGGGAAGATTCTGTACAAAAATTCCACAGAGAGGCAGAAAAGGTAGTTTAGGATTAATAGAGCTTTCTTTACACTGTTGAAGTTTCATGTCCTATGTTAAAAATTTACATTCTGTCATTGATTGTCGTGGTCATATGAAAGAATTCACTGTGTATCTTTGTACATTTTAACCATGAAGTGAATTCTTCAAATACTCCATTTTATGGAAAACAGTCTGGTTTTAATTACCTTTCCAGGAAAACAAGCTACATTTTAATCCATTCAATTTTTCATAAGAAATCCATTTCATTTCTCAAATATTCTGTATGATAGAGGTATGTATTGGCTCCCATTTGCATGTCATTATAGGATGCAATGACATAAATGTTATAGTAAAATGAGTATATCCATGTCTCTTGTAGATATTCAATCTTAAACTTTAGGGAAGAAATACTGTGCAGTAAAAGATGAACTAAGTTTTACTACCAGAGACGTATTAAATGTGCATTCATAACTTAGCGAATCAGTTGTCACTATTCTGTCCTGGGTACTGGCGACTTATAATTCATTAGAGTATAACTATTGTTACATTGACACGTGGAAATAATCTATGAATGTTTTTGTCTTATCTACTTTGATCTAATTTTGTCAAGACAGCAGTGGAGGCTTTTTTGTTTTCCGACTTTACCAGAATGAGCACCATGAAACATAAATCTGTCTCCTTCACGTCTCTTCTAGGCTTGTGCTTCCCATTTGTCTCTATCGCTTTAACCTTGACGTGAACCTTTGCTATGGCCACAGATCCAGGATCTGAAAATCCTTCTTTCACCACATTGCAGCTCTCCTTATCTTTGCCAGGTTCTGCTCTCTGTCTGGTCTGGCACTCCCAACCTGACATGTCACTTGGCGGGGTGCCCTCCTCCAGCCCGGGCTTCCCCGGAGTAGCATCCCAGACCCTATTGCTCTTGGAAATGTCCCCGGCTCTTATGTTACACACAGCAACGCACAGCAACATCTCTCATATCCCCTGCTTGACTGATTTCATTGCTGTCCACTAGGCATCTGGAGCCTACCTTTATTTTCAGGATACTGTCCCTGTTATGTCCCTTATGCCGGCCACTTCTGTCTCTTCTGTGTTGTTACCATTGGGGCCCGAACCCCCTCTACAGCTGCAAGCATCTGGAATAATCTTCAATATTTATGCCTCCACACACACTATCTGGTTTTAAGTGTCAGCTGAGAACGTATCTTTTCTTCCTTACCTTAATTCCTCTATGTCATTGGTATTTGTTTCTTACTCAACTCTCTGTATTTTTAATTAAACCTATAAAACAGTCATACAATTCCTTTAAATAGTCTATACAAAACTAAGTTGTATTTATGCATTGGTAATTTACACTGCACAGATTTTATAAGCCTATTCCTTTACCATTCATGAGAATACCTACTGTTTATTTAATAACTACCATATTATAAAGTACATATGCTATCTATAAGCTACAGAAGTCTTAAAAACCACACAACCACACACTAATTTACCATATAAAACTTTGATTTTTTTGAGAGTGATTTCACAGAACATGTGTAATAACGAAACCACATGCTTTTCCAATTTGCCAGTTATTGTTGTTATTTGTTGCTTTCAGACTTTGAAAGTTGTATTTGATACTGAGAGAAAAAGCAGGTTTTGGTGACAAGAGAAAAGTGGTGACTTTTTTTTTGTGCCTTTTTGTTTTCTTATGACGGAAAACTAGCAGGAGATACATCTAAGTAAACAATGTAGATGTTACCGCATGTAAAGTCAATTTCTTGCTTGGTGTAGGGAATGGCCAGTTTGTTTTAAGCACAAGCAGATGTTTCTATCTGACCATCTGGCCTTTATTTATTTTATCCAAAATTCTATGCTCCCTCATGTATGCAGGGAGGAGAAAGGTGGTAATGATGATTTTTTTTTTGTTGGTTGTGGTAGTAAATCATAATTGCGCTATTTCTTGGTAGCGATAAAAAGGAAGCATGAAAATAAAACTTTGAAAGTAAAGAAAAGATTTTTTAAGGGAGGTATGAGAAAAGGATTTCTCCATTCGGCAGATCAGCACATTTGACAGTTCTGATCTGAAATGTCCTGAGCTTGTCTCATCTCTGTGCTGCACAGAACCTATCATTGAATGCCTATGTGCAGCTGACCTGTAGGGAGAACATGACTGAGTCTTCAGTTATACATAAGCCTTGTATAGACCGTCTGCAAAGGAGTGTGTTTTATTCCTCAGTGACCAGTTTTCATCACCTCTATAATATTATAATCTATTCAGCCAACATTCTTTTTATCTCTATTAATCTTGACAAATTGGAAATACTAGGGCCAAGAAAGAAAAATTCGAGTAAACACAAACCTGCTTGATTTGGCTTAAAAACTCCAGGATACTTCCTTGTACTTAAATTTGCATTGACTCTGCAAAGCTATTAATAGTTGTAAATTGAGCTTAAATTCTGTTAAAAAGTGGTGTTAATATCAACAGGTCCTTATAATGATTTTTATGAAATTCAAAAGTTTCAAGAACTGACACCTTTTCTCACTCTTTGCACTGCAGACTAAGCTAATGAAGGTCTGGTTTTTTAATCATAATGCCAATGAGTAGGACTGAATACTGCCTACAGAGACCAGCTTCAAGCCATCCAAAAATACTTTTTCAGATTTGAATCACATGCAAATCCATTGATAAATGGAGTTAGATTTATAACCTAAATTTTCTGTTGTGAGATCCAAATATTTCTGCCTCTCCTTCAGAAGCTGAAACAAAATGAGCTTTATGCTGGAGACACCTTTGTGTCAACAAGTGTCAGTGAACCAAAGCTACAGATTCTCCTGTAGCCCACTGATTGAAGTTAGCCAAGTAGGTACTTTCACTGCAATTGTATATCTCTTCCCTTATAAATATGTTACATAAAAAAAAGGTTGGTCTATTTTTCTTTTAGTATTAGCTTGCTTTAGAAATTGCACTTGCCTACTGGAAACCCCTTTGTTCTCATGTGAATGTTAAAATTTCCACCTTTCTAAAACATGAAGATCAGCAACCTATCATACAAATTCCTGTAGCAAGCAAACCCTTGAAAGTCTTTTCTTCTACATTTACTGCAGCACATTAGGCTTTCACTACTTCCACGAGTTGCATTGCACAATTTGTGCTTAATTTTCTTTAATTCATTGTGAGACACAAAATATTAACACTGTCAGCAGGAAGACTCAGACTGAAAGTGAAGTTGGTTGCTACAGTAAGAAAGCCAATTTGTATTCTCCATTGTATCATTGCAAATCAAGACTAACTATATTGACTTCAGTGGGGAAAGGGGTTGACAGACTTATTACTACTTCTACAAAATGAACCATGCACCTCTAACAATACAGAACCATTAATTGTTTAACTCTGGCTGAGAGGATGAACAGCAATGGTGACTTCCAAGGTTAGAGCTACAGGTGAATTTTATGCAGACTTCAAATGGGTGAATCTAGATAATTTAAATGGCTAAAAACATCTGTTCTAATTTTATTTTATTTTTTTTATCTCAAACGTTGCCTGTCTTAAACAGGACTTAATCAATGAGAAGTTAGTTTAGGATCATTGTTTGGCACAAGCCCATAACTCTTCTTCTCATATACACATTCTTATCTGGACAGAAAGAGATTAATATCTTAATTAAGCTGGTCTTTTATTTATCTCTCATCACTGTTGTATTTGAGTGCAACATAAGCATTAGAGAAGACTTCTCTGAGGTGAGGAAGCAGCATTTTAGGGATCAGAAGGGCTGATCCTTTTCAAAGGCGCAACATCAGGCAGCAGCTATCTGATTGTTTCAGAGTACTTGGGCTTTTTGGCTAGCTCTTCATCTGCCCAACCATGCTATCCATTTAATTCTGCTGAAATCAGGGGTTTCAGGTCATACATGGAGTGAAATAGATACTCTTAAATCAAGTACCCAAAGAAAAGACAGTACATTATTAGCTTTGAAAACACTGGTCTGAGTTACCTGCCTGCTGTCACATGAGAACTTTATGACACAGCAGGCTGTAGAGCAAAGGGTTTCACAACAACTCAGTTTCTCAGGGTTATGTTTATCTAAGCTAGATGGGAGGTTAAATTCAGTAGTTTCATTCCCCATCTCTTCTGTATGCACCTTCAATTTTCAGCAACATATGAGAAAAGAGATCCTGGTCAAAGCCAGTTTATATATAAATTAAAATCCATTAATTTGATCTGAATCAGGTAGCAGTTGTATAAGAAAAATAGTGTATGATTATGGAAACAAAGACTGTATCATAATGCTGTATCATGTTGGTATGGGCAGCATTAATTACATAATTTCCTAACTTATTGAGTCATATAACCTATACCAATATCTATACATATCTTATGGTTTATCATGAACTGGGGTCTCATACAGTCGCTAACCAGACCTTCACACTTGAATTAGTGGATTAGAAATATCACCTGCTCTGCCTCAGAAAAGAAGGAGACATATTGTCTTCCACTGGATTTCACTAATATTTGGTGACATTTTTTTCACATCTTAACTTCTCACCTGATGTGATTTTCATCCTTACCTGTTCTTCATTCCTCAGCTCTAGTAGTTGTAAGGTAGTTTAGTTCTCCTTCAATGAGGCATGACTACTTCAAATTACTTTGCTTTCTCTTCACATTAATATTATCAACATTGACACTTGAGTGTTAGATCTCTATCAATAATATTCACCCTGAATTTGAAGGTGAAATTGCAGCTATAAAAGCAATGTAAAAGAGTACCGGGACTTATCATTGACAATGCACACTCAGTAAAGTATCTTTTAAAAGTTATTTCCCTTCTTTTCCACCAGCACATGAGATCCCAGTCAAGAAGTAACTCTTCAGCAAGACACGAGCTACCCATACCTCCCAGAGAGGTATCTCTGTTCCTTGAGCACCACAGCTCTGTGCCCCCACGCAACAGGGTTTTTGGAACTGGTGTCTGAGACAAAACACACTAAAGTCAATGGAAAGGTTCAGAGTGACTTCAGATGTCTTCTGACCAAGCCTTCACAGAACGTGAACAGAATAGAAAACCAGCAAATATCTATGCTGTTATATAACAATTTTTTCTTCTTAAATCTGCTTATTCCCTGATTACCTTTAAGGTGACGTACCATTAGTTCTGACTGGGTTTTTACTGGCCCTCACTTGCCAGTAGTGACCAAGCACAGAACTAAATCAATCTTTGTCAGGCCTGTAATTGAGCACTTCTCTAATTTATGAGACAGCTTTTCCATTAACAACAAAATCTTGAGAATTAAATAAAAACAGACCTTCACAAGTGCTGCTGCATTGGTGAATAAAATAAAAACATTGATAAATGTACGCCCCTTTTCCCAGGCTGACTTTGAAAAATTCTGTGTCACAGACCCAGGTCATATTCTGACAACAATTAGGAACACTAAAATAAATAGTTGGCAATTCTTTGTTATGACAGGCTATGCAAAGTTGGGGTTTTTTGCCAACTAATACAGTAGTCTGTGACTATGAATTATGTTATTACAGTGTGTCTTCTAGTTCTTACGTATCTGTACTGTTATGCCCCTTTCAGAGCATGATAACTTCTTTGTTTTAAATCTGATTTAGCTGAGACTTGATGAAATTTTACACAGAGGGATGGAAATATTTCCTTAAGTTTTGCTGGAACTGTTTCCGTTGTTAAACTAAACCACTTACTCAAAACTCAGCCTGAACTTTTTTCCTTTGGTCTTTCTAATGAAGCTTTGAATGTATCATCAATTAAGACACTTAAACTAGACAAGATAAATCACTAAAATATGCAAGAGCCGTGACAGGGAGATGGATTGGTTACCTAATAGGTATTTTCTACATCTAAGGGCTGCATCCTTGAAACTTACATTCATCTGAATAGTTCGTTGATGTCAATTGTGCTGTTTTTATCAAGCTTGAATCAAGCCTTATATTTTATGATTTTGTGAAGTTAAAAAATAATATTTAGCTTTTTCATTGATTTTTCTATAGTTCTTCTCTTTCACTTTCTGGATGTGTTTGGATTTGGAAAAGAAAAGTAATCTCATTACAGAACTTGTTGACACAACATTTTCAACATCTCTTTGAAGTGAAAATGATGTTTAGAAGGTGCTTACTTTAAAGAAATCCAAATACTGACTCTTTGAGACTTATGCTTATTGATGCTACATACTTTTTAATTTTTTTCATTTATGCGAATACATACACATGTACTATCTAGAATACTGGCAATTTATAAACTTCTGTGGACTATGTAAAGGTTTTGGATAAATCAGCATTAAGGTTAACATAGTTCAACCAGATTGAACCTAGTTTTTTGAAGCACCATAGGAATCAAGAAAAAAGAATACATCATACATGTTAAGCAAGAAAAATAGGAAATAGGAGTTTAGTGTCTAATTTTTTTTTGTCCCACTGATAACAGATTTAATATTTGAAATGTTTAAACCCTTACCATTACAGACATTAAGTATGTTTTTTTCTGTTTTTAACAGTTTGATAGTTTAAAAATACGGCAAGCATTTGATATAGGTATATGTACATAAACACAAGCACAATGTTTGCGGGTGGAGCAGGGAAAAGGGATAGAAAAAAATTTGAATAAAGTTCTTAATCCAAAATACATTTGATATAGGTATATGTACATAAACACAAGCACAATGTTTGCGGGTGGAGCAGGGAAAAGGGATAGAAAAAAATTTGAATAAAGTTCATAATCCAAAATACAGATGGAAGTAGAGGAGTTAATATCGGCATTTGAAGTTCCAGAGAGAGTGCTATAGCATTCTAGTGGATATCTGTCCATTGGAAGTATTGTTTACATACACAAAAAAACCCCTAAACAACTCAGATTGGCAGTTGCATGTAAGTAGTATCAAGCCATCTAAAGTCAAGCCTAAAACATAAGTCCTAACCTGTAAAATTTTGAAGTACTGGAAGGAGAATCAAAACTGGAATCGGAAGTATAAAGCAGGACTGTTAGAGGGAGAAAAAAATAAAATATCCAGAACACACATATTCAGTGGAAGTGAAAAACTTTGGAAGAAGTAATCCTCACAATGCAGGGACAGAAATGAATCTTATAAGCCTCATACTGCTGGAAAAGGTGTTGTGAGCTTGGTCTGTGTTGTGTATGTAAGGTACTTCCTTAGGAGGTATCCCAATGCTCCCATTCTCTCTGCAGCTGAGACTTGCCCTCCCTTTCGGGTGAAAGAGGAGGACAGCTGGGATCAGCAGCTCTTCTTCCTATATTTTGAGTCCTCCACCCTCACTAGAGGAATAACAAAGGCAGAGGACCTAACTTTCACACCTTCTGGTTGTGGCTCAGTGTTGGAGTCTTACTCCTTTGGTCCCCAGACCCCATGCAGTCAGCTGCACTCCCATGCCTACTGCTGTTGCTTTTAGTTCTCTAGGGGGAAAGCAAGGGAAACAGAGCCAGAAGGGAAAGAAAGAGAGCAAATGGAAAGTGGTCCCAAATCCCTTCATGCAAAACCAATCTCTCCTTTAACAGTGGCCAGTGAATAAAACTTTTAAACCGCCACTCTTTAGACACTGTAGATTCAGCTTTTTTAGCCTGTTGCACATGCCTGTATTATATCAAGGCTTTACTTTTAGTATCCTCAGCCTATTACTGAAGTATCTTTTCAGTTGCAAATCTCTAGTGACCACAGTAGTGGTCCTGGGCTGTAGCCCCCAGCCCAGGATTACTGTACCATCCTGCAGCCAGCAATGACAGTTGTTCTTGTGTCCCTTCAGAGACACACAGATACGAGGAAATGTTTTTCTTCTGCATCCTTTGGGCCTCCTGAACTACTATGAGCTCCTCTGCTGTCCATGGATCCAGATGCTGAGGCAGTGGTTTGGACCATTTTCTGGCAACTGGAACAAACTTTTGTCCCTAACTGAGTAACCTAATGGCCCATTCAGAACAGAACAGTGAGCTCTTCAGTGGCTTACTCCCTTGATCAAAGATCAGATCTGGAATTTTACTGGTTCTGTTGATAGTAATAAAGAGGTTCAATAAGGCAACGGTTGAGTAAAGATTATAAAACAAACTATAAAGAGACAGTCCTCCACTGATTGATTCTGGAGAATTTTTTTTCTCTCTGACATCTATGATCCTATCTTGCTGGGAAATTTGACTGGTTTCAGTTTAGATGTCAACTTTCTAAAGGTATCATGTTTAATTTGAATGTTTAATTCACCTCACTTTCAGTGGATTATTGGATGTTGTTTAGTAATTACCGAATCACAGAATCACAGAATGGTTGAAGTTGGAAGCAACCTCTCCACAGATCATCTGATTCAACCGCTCTGCTAAATCAGGGTCACGTAGAGCAGGTTGCCCAGGGACATGTCTAGTTGGTTTTTAAATATCTCTATAGATGGAGGCTTCACAACCTCTCTGGGAAACCTGTTCCAGTGTTTGACCACCCTCTCAGTAAAAAAGTGTTTTGTGTTTGTCGTGGTTTAACCTCAGTCAGCAACTGAGCACCACGCAGCCGCTC
>NW_008794595.1:1003541-1019049 GCF_000699145.1 Aptenodytes forsteri | reverse complement strand
AAAAGTCCTTGGCTAGTGTAAGCATTACCTAGCAACAACTAAAACATCAGTGCGTTATCAACTTTGTTCTCATCCTAAATCCAAAACACAGCACTGTACCAGCTACTAGAAAGGAAATTAACTCTATCGCTGCCGAAACCAGGACAGTGTTCAGCCGGAATTTCACATTTTTTAATTTATTCCCATTGCCTCTTGTCTTGTCAGCGGGCTCTGCTGAGAATAGTCTGGTTCCCTCTTCTTCATTCCCTCCCATCAGGTGTTTATGCACATTGGTAGGATCTCCCTGAGCCTTGTCTCTTTCAGGATGAATAGTCCCAGATCTCCCAGCATCTCCTCACATGACAGATGTTCCAGTCCCTTGATCATCTTTGTGGCCTTGTGCTGGACTCAATCCAGTAAGTCCATATCTTTCTTGTAGTGGGGAACCCAAAATTTGTGGAAAAGAGAGTGGTCTCATTCAAGCAAACTGTGGACTGGTCACCATTTTAGAGAAAAAAAAAAGTGCAAGCTGAAGTAGCACAAATGGGTACCTTTATTGGTTGTTTTTTACATCAGCAGTGAGATGACTTAGAAGAGAGGCTGAAATATCCTCTTACCCCTACTTTTAGTCCTTCACTTCCAGTTAAGGCATGCAGTTCTCCCCCCGCTCCCCGCACACCCAAGAGTACTCATTCTGTGGATAAATAGAGGGCTTAAGTTTCCAGGGTTGTTAATCTGACACCTTTCACAGCACTAAATTGATTTAAAATTCTAAAAACAATTATTCATACATTGTATGAGGCATTTTCATTGGCATTGCATCAGAGCTGTTTGTCCTTTGGATATGATACTGTGTCAAAAGAATCATTACACTTTTATCATAATGTTTTATCAATGCTTTATGCAATGGAGATTTTTTCTCTTTGAAATGCTTAAAGGAGATACATTTTGTACAGTAAACATTTACATTTCTAACAAAATATTTCAGCTTACAAGCTGTCAGTTTTAGAGAGTCAAAGGAGAGAAATAAAATCTTTCAATATTCTATCTAACAGTATCTTTATATCTATATGCACACCAGAATTATTTTTTTAACAGCTTTAACTGACTTATGTTTTTAAAAACGTATAATTTTTATGCAGACTGACAATGTCTATGCCAAGTTTTAGCCTGATACAGATTAAAACAGCTAAGGTATAAACCCCTGAAAAATGGGGTTTATAATGGAAATGGCAACTGACCCTTAACTGTAGCGGTACTACCGGATGCTGCTATAATAAGCTTCCCTAGATGCCATGGTGTAAATGTATTAGCTGTACTAAGAGACCCACTCCTGGTATAATTATGTTAGGAACCAATAAGACAGCTCAGAAATCAATATGCTAAGACAGATAGAGTAAAGGACCATGGCCAGCAAACTGGGAATAGATTAGTCTGGCAGGTCCCTAGCTGAGCCATGAAGAAGGGGATATCTCTGCTGTTGTAAGAAAGCCATTAATTGTAAATTTTCCTGAACAAGGAACTTGAAGGGAGAGCTTAGGCTGTTGTTCATACCACTCAGTGTAGGCTGCAACTATTATTGATCAACAGTTAAGCTTTTTATTCTTATTTCAAAAACCAATAGTGAAAAAAATCTAAATGTGGAGGAAGAGGGTGCTTCTTTTGTTTTGTTTTATTTCTTAAAGAGACAGCCCTACCCATTCAACGCTAGGTTTTCCCTTTTAATTTGGTTTAACTATTTTAAAAATAATGGGACACTAACATTTTGCCAGGTTCCCTTTCCCAAAAGCAGCTAGCCCTGTAGAACTGCACTAATTATCTAGTCAATAAGATTCAACAAGTGCGATATGATTGATATGATGTGATAAAAATAGGTACTGCTCTTAACAGCATTTTTAAAGAGTCCAATCAAATTAACCTGTGCCATTAAATACTATCATGCTCTGTAATAATTAAATCTATGACAATGACACTTTTGCTGCTGCTAATTTTAACTAATTTCAGCTGATTTTTTTCTCAGGTTTTTTTCAACGTAAGAGAGCAATTTGCTTAATAAACAGAAACATAGTATAATTCAGTGACAGTTCTAGGAGAAAAAAATAAAAGAAATGGAAAGGAAACAAAGGACAACCTTTTGTGGTTACAGTACGGCACATCTGCTCATGTCCAATCAAACTTTCAAAAGCGTAGTAGTAAACAAAAGCAGCCATCAAGCAGGGACAAAGTCAGAGACATAAGTGGTTTGAATGAGTGTGCAATTTCTGCCCATATGACCATCCTGACACAATTGCTCTAATTTTCTTTCCAGAAATGACTGATAAAAGATTTAGGTAATTGCTATGGAGACAGACTTCCTTCCATCATGGGGTATCTTGAATAATACAGCCTCAGGGTCATAAGATGGAGTGTCAGTTTCTGCAGAGTCCTAAATTAATACTTGTCCCTGTTTCAGCTATACTTCCTGTACATCTAATGAAGTGAATGTAATTTATTTTGACAATGTATTGAAAATCACTTGATCAAATGACTATTCTGTAATGAACACAAAACACCATATAGCCTTGAAAACTATACCTAAAAAAAGACATAAATACACATCAATTTTTCAAAGCACATATTCCTCTCCTCCTGCAAGTGTTGCATGTGTTCAACATAAGATAAAATAAAATAGTTTCTAAAAGCTCAATGATTCATGTGATTGTTGAAAAAAGAGCTTTCTGTGATGTCTCAGTTCGACCTGTGTCCATTCAGCTCCTGACCTTGTCCCCTGTAATGTGGTGAGGAAAAAAATGAAAACCCTCCGCCCCCCCCAAATGCTAATGATTAGTAAGAAGTTTTAAAAGTACTGTAGATCCAGTGCAAAGTCAAGTTCATGCGTGAATGGTCCATTCTGAGGCAAATCTTACACACCCACCCACCAGTAAAATTTCATAGCTTCAGACAGTCTGTAGTCCACTGTCTGGACTGTTATGACACATTCAACAGCTAATGAAATCAGGTGGGTGCAAATGAAATGCAAATGAAAGATACCTACACAGCTGTCATATCTTGCTTACAATTATAGAAGCTATCAAAAAGCCACAATTTGTGCCATTTCTAATGACAAATATTCCTTCTGCAGGATTGTGAGTGCTTTATAACATTTTAATTTTAAAGCATCTGAATTTTTTTTAGGGCAAATACAATCATTTAAAAAGACAGCATGAAATAAAAATGTTGATCATTATTTCCTTTCTCCACTCTTTTAGAGGAAATATAGCTGTTTTCAAGACATATTTTTAAAAAAATAGTGCATCTGAAATGTACACGAAGTGACTGAAGATGTTTTGAAAACTAAGTAAACCTGTCATGAGCTTGCCAAGGCTGCCAATGTAAAGGCAAACAGCTGTACAATGGCAGCAGAGAGGCACTGTGTTGTGTTTAAATACAGTCAGGCAGAAGCCAGTGGATAATGCTCAGTAATGGGTTAATCAATACTTATTATGGTTTTATTGGTTCACTAAAGAGAGAACAGAACCTAGTGAGCACAGAGTCGAAAAATCACTGCATCTGATCTAGATAACATCTTCTCTCCCTTAGGGATTTCCCTATTCAAGAATCCAATTTACCATGCCTGATTGACAAGGATTGGATCCTAGGGAATCACATAACTCTTTTTAGGACCCAATAAAATCCTAATGGATTTGTCTGACCGGTCAGGAGATTCAAGTTTTACTAAACTGAGGGGCTTTGTTGCAATTAGCCTGTATTCTACTTGCAATTGAAAAACTAAGCTATTAGGAGTCATTGCTTTCTAAAATGCTGGAGTCATGCTGGGTTGTGAATGCCAGATAGAGTTACCTTTCTTTGCAAAAGGAGACTCTTACAATGGATCACAAAATTCAGAAAGCTTAATGTTAAATCACATTAAATTGGTGACCCAAATGATGAAAGATAGTATTTTTCAAGTTAAGGGCAATACTCTTCTTTTGCATCTTATGCTATTAAAAAGACACTATACAGCAGATTTCAGCCTTTGAAATACATTTTCAAGAATAAATGCATTATTTAAACTAATATATTTAAGACTTCTAAAAAACCCCCAAATAAATAGATGAAGGCATTTGTACTCCAAATCCTTTGTGTCAAACTGTTACTCATTGTGGAAAACTTATTTGCTAATGTTCCAGTTTTGTTGATATTATCTTCTCTTTTGTTTTATTCCTGTGGATATTTGTATGAAAATGAAGATTGGTTCAAGAGAGAGAATCTGCTCGTTTCACTCAGAACCCTAGCCTGCCATGCAGTAGTCACAAGGGCATAAGCTTTCAGAACTGAAATGTTGTGGCAACCTATTCCTGGCCTGGAAAAGTTACAGGAATGCCCTAGACTGGATCCCAAATATTGCGTATCACAGTCTTGGATTAATGATCTAACCTATACCAGACCATGCTTCACCTGAATGTCTCAAGCCTAGTGATTCTTTTGTACCACAATTGAAATTACTTATTCATATGGGACTATTTGCAGAAATTCAGCAGCTTGTAACGAAAAAGTGTTTTTGTATCACTTAATAGATGATCCTCATTTATGTTGTAATTCTTGATTGTTTAGAAATTAACATAAAGGCAGAAACGGCTACAAAACAAAATTAAGAGGAAGCAACAGGCACATACTAAAGCAATACAAATTTTGGTCTACAAATCTCTTCCTTTGGAAGGAAAGAATGAAGAAATAACAGCAACACTGCCTTTTGGATTTTATTCCCTCTTATTCCTTCAAGATGCTAGAGTTTGCCAAGAATATCAACACAAATCTGGCAACCATTCAGTGGTCTGCTTCAGACTAATGTCATATGTACTCCACATCCTTGTTATCTCCCAACAACACTGAAATATCTGGAGTAGGAGCTCTACAAAAAGAGAAAAACTTTAAGTTGTATTATGCTTTACCGTGATGCTTTCCTCACTCAGTGGAGTAAGGAAAAAAGCTCCTCTGAGGTCTTGTTTGCAGCTTCCAAACATCTTTCTTTAGAAATCCCAGCCTATGCTTCATCTGTTTTCACAGATGTCCTTAGACAGATTGAAACTTATTTCACTTAACTTCAGCTAAAAATGAGTCATCGAACAGAATTTAGGCATCTAAGCTACTTCTGCAGTCAACCGAGAAAGATGAGTGTCTTTGGAAGGTGCTTAATCTCATGCTACAGTAGGGACCACAAATGTCTCTTGGAAGCGTTTATATGGATGGAACTCAGATGACCAGCTGAAAGTAGAAATACAATTTTAAATGGTTGAAATTGAACTAAGCACATCTCTCCCACAGTCATGAAGGTGTCTGAGGGAAAGGGAATGAAACTAAAGAATTGTTAAATCCTCAAAAGATTTTAAATCTTTTCTAAACACTGGAACTGTTTTTGAAGTTCAGATATTTAAATGGCTTGTCTCTATCTCTTATAGTTACATAGATCTAGACATCTAATAAAAATTCCAAAGGAATTTCTTCAGAAAATATTCCTCACCCACAGATCAGCTATTTTTCAGGTCATAGCAACTGATTTTATGGAAATTTAATGCTCAAAGAAAGTATATATTGGACAGCACTAGAGCCTGAAGTCTTTTATTTATTTAAAGAAAAACAACAGTGTGGTTAATGGCAAGTCAGTTATCCCATATCATCCCCCTATTGTGCCTTGTTTTATGGTAGGTTTTCAATCTTTTATAGTGTGGAACATATTTTAATAGACAGATTATTTAGAGTCTGTCTTACCTCTCCCAAGTCACAGTCACATAGACCACTTCCCTTCTTTTTGACTGCCTGACAGTTCTCTGGTAACTAGACTAATCTCTTCCAATGAAAATTTATGTTAGGAAAGTATGTAGTCAAAATTTTCAAACGTGAATATTGGCTTGGAATGCCCACCTTGATACACAGAAGTGGCCTTCCTTTTTAGAGGAGAGGTAACCATCTTCTTCTGAAAATCATCAAATTTCTTACAGATTATAATGTGCATGTAAGATATCTCCAGACCCCTTTAGAAATTCTTTTTCAGTTTCAGAACTGAAACAAAACTGCAAATTTTTAAAAAATTTCACCTCAATTTCAACCTTTAAAGTACTTCATTTGGTTCGCAAAAAACATATTACAATGCAACAGTGAACATGACTATAATGTTATTTAAAGCAATTTCTCAGTGAAAAATGTCTCTGGTTTCAGCATGCCCAACCCTTTCAGTGTAGAGGTGTGATTGTCAGACATGTTGCAGCCAAGTGGTTCCAATTAACTGCACCAGTTAGAATTCAATAAAAAGAACACAAGGAGGTTCCAAACAAAATCCACATTTTCTAAGTTGGACTCCTAAAATACAGTTCCAGAGTCTATGTAGGTGCACATGGAGTACATAAAGTCTCCTGGATACTGAGTCTACTCCGTAGTGCCAAAAATCAGTCTGATTTTCCTTGGGTGCCAAATACTGAGATACATTAATTCGGACACTTAATCTTGAATTTCATTGCTTTCCTTAATAGTAGCATTTCCTAATATTATTGAAATGCAGCTTTCTGTCTGTGACTATGAATTATTACCTACTTTTCTTGTTTTCTGATGTGAAGATGGTATGGATACCAACTATGCATTCTCAGAAAATCTACTTCAATTAACATCTGAAAATTATTTCAAAGGGATCTAAAGTTTCAGTCAAAAGTGAGTTATTTGCTCTTGTTTTCTATGATCACTCTCTCTTTAAAACTCTTTTTCACAGTTAAAAAAAATGTTTTTATTTTGCTTTTCATCACCAGTTTAACTGGAAAATAAAAGTGCTAAACTTACTGGTTGCAAGCCAAATTGTAGTCATACACATACAATGTATAATACACAATAATTTTATACATATATATATATGCTTTTTGCCTTTTTTTTGGCATATACTTAACACAGTATAGGCTCTTGCTAACAGAAACAAAACAAATGCAGAAGACATTATGCCTTATGAAGTACCCTGCTGTGTTATTGTATTGATGATTCATTTATTTTTGTTTGGTTTCTTTAATGACTGTTAGTACGAAGAGGCTATGGCCTTTTAAAGTTGTTCCATACATTTTATTGCCTTTTACTTGAAGATTTCTTCCCACTTTGTTATAATAATAAAGAAGTTCATTTAACAGCAAATCAAACAAAAAAAACCATCTTTTTTTCCTGTCTCTTAAACTTCAGCTGCCATGTCTACTTTGGGTGCCTTTACCTGCCAAATTAATGGTATTAAGAAAAAATACGTATCTATGTTGCAGAAAGGAAAGTTCAATTTTAGGCCTTTTTTGTCATGCCAAAGCACAGGTGCTTCAGATACACCTAATTATAGCAGTAATTAAAGTTATTACCTTACTTGTTTATTCAAGGGCACAAGGATTTCTAATGGGAACAAATCAAGATATAAAGACTTGCTGTCAATTAGGCTTGAAGGCTTGAGGAGATAATGAAGGAGGTTTGGAGTCGGGTTTCAGTTCTGTACAATAACAAAAATAGTAATTCAGCACCTCTTACTTTTCCTGGAACCATCCCAACAGTTCAGGAGAAGAAAGACAAGAAGATTACCTGGGTAACATGATCTTAAGGGTACCAGAGAATAATGGTGTTCTCCTGTAGCCACATCTATGGCAGAGCCCGCTGCCAACAGAAGATGGGACCGCTACAAATATAAGCCCGTCAAGCTGAGAACAACAAATCTGTTCAGCTTCTCGTCACAGATCCTGTCAATATAGTGCAGGCCGCAGAAGGACACGTGAAATGTGACTCTGCTGTGGGCAGTGCACTCATGAGTCCTTGTCTTAGTAAAATGGCATGACATGACTAGTGCTACTTTCAGAGAGATGTAATTTAGGACTGACAGTACATTGAAAATATCCTTCTGCTACATGTTTTCTTAGACAGTGTGTCTCCATTAAAGTAAGGAAAGAGGAACTATGGCAACTATAGGGCAAGATAAGTGATTTACTGAACTTCTATACTTGTTCTATCATTAGTTCTATCATTTTGAACCTAGCAGGTTCAAAAATGGTATGTCATACTGACTGGAAAAATTCCTATTCGATTGCTTATTGGCTTTAATATAACGGTGTACATGCACATAGCTCAGGATAGACAACTACAGAGTTTGTTTGTATATTACCAGCCAACTGAAAATATGAAATGTACATCGCTTAATGAATTAGATTAGTCACACATTTTAAATATTCTGTTCTTGTTGTCTGATTTCATTATGTATATTTTACAGCAAATTACTAGGAATGTTGCTTGATAAGTTGGAAGATAGTATATTTCAGTTATAGCTATTATGTTTTGTTTCTTTGGGGCTGGTACTTCCAAATGCTAATGAAAACACAGAGCGTCTTCTAAAAAGTAACTGCGTATAACAGGGAAAATTAAATGACAGAACGGAAATACTTATATTTTCCTCTTTGATCTGATAGGTGCAGGTCTGCAAAGAGAAGAGAACATTAAATTAGGATAACAGTCTCTCTTTTATTGCATGTGTCCCACAAATAAAGAAATGGGGTTTACATGCTAGCGCAGTGGGAATTTACAGCAGCAGGTGCGTGGTATCTGGTTAGAATCTGTTCACACCAAAATGAAACACCAGCATGCCGTTGATTAGAGCCAGGACTAAACCATGGGATTTCTTTCCTTTTACAGTAAGTCTGATTTTCTTTTCAAAGAAAAATTGGGAAATATGTCATAGTTTTATATCTAGGTGCTTCACAAGCTACACATTTATAATGTAGTTGAGGGGGGTCGGTCTCACTGGCCAAGCCATCCCACAGTGCTAAGTTCCTATGACTTCCATTCCTATGTTTATTTTCCCAGCCCGTGATGTCCCTTAAGAAGCCATCAAGAAACAAATGGGGTCTGGATGATAATTTAAAGCCAGGACCTTGCAAACAGATCCATTCACACATGTCCCATTGATTTCATTAACTTTGTAAGATGCAGAATTTGGACCCAAAGGGTTATGTTAATTCTGTATAGGGACTTTGAGGAAGCTTTCCAAGATTAGGGGAGGTGTGAAATAGGTTTCTTCCTTCAATATGCTGAAGCTCTTCAGAAGTTGTCTGGGTCAAACTAAAGAAGATTAGAACCTCAGGGAAAATTTAGGCAAACGTTTTATTTACAGATAAATCTCCTTATCTTTTATTTATTTTCTTTTTTTCCTGCCAGTCTGCTCTTTTGTTAAAAGAAACATCAGCAAAACCACAGACTTTGTTGTAGTTTCCTACTGATTACTCCCTACCCAATGTCCTAATCCTCTATTTATTACATCACAAATGGTTATTGTAGAAATTACTGAGGTTATAAGCAAGGTTGTGATTTTAGTTGTGGAACAAGCAGTAGAAAAAACTGGGCATTAGGTAAATATGTAACCCTTGTGGGATTTATAATTTGTTCATGAACCAGTAATTTCTTCTTTTAAAGTCAAGAGGTTTCATATAAATACAGTCCAACTTGCAACATTGACTCCAGGACAAACACTATCCCAAAGTCTTCCCATTGAATTATTGGTTTTGATTCCAATTTCCATAGCAACAGAGACCCAGCTCTTCTGAAGTGGCAAAGAAATGTTAGTGGACTTTTCAAATTATTTAAAATTCAAAGACTTCTCCACTGTGAGGTGAGGTAGCAAAGAGTTATTAAGGAAAACCCTGAAACTTGGCAAACATATAGACAGCTAAATACAAACTTCCATCTTTAACTACTTAATTTGTCTAGCCTAAGGCCTAAAATACAGATGCTCAAACACAAAAGTAGAGTTCACTCCATTTACTGTCAACAGGAGGCCACTTCTTCAGGAAGTGCCTGTAGCCGGGCAATAGTAAGCACAAGGCACAGAACAACTGATCTCACATCACATCTGTGATAGACATAAGTATTACACAGTTTTCTGCCCTTGTGATGCTCTGACTTAGAAGTCCTGTGTTCTGGCTTCTGCTCCCTCAGTCACGTGTGTGCACATGTATAATATTTTGCATTAGACTGTTTTTTTGTCTAAAAAAAAATTAACAAGGAGTAGGAAGTTTCAAACTCTGTTAGAGTAAGGATGGGCTAAAATTCAGGACTGCTACTTTTTGGACAAGTACTCTTGTTTGTGTATTTTAAAACATTCCCTAAGCTGAAGAATGAACTTCACAATGACTAAGCCCCTTCTGGGATCTCCTGCAGGTGCCCAGCAGCTTCAGCTGAGCTTCCCCGGCACACATTGCACCACAATGTCAGCACAGAGGGAGACGCAGGCTGAGCAAAGGCACGGCCAGAGAGTTTTAGACTCTTCTAGAGTCAGAAGTAGGCTTTCCATGACATTTACTTTCTTACTATGACTAATTTAGATTATAATTTCCTCCAGGCAGGGATCTATCACTGTTTATTTTAGAGTGAGATCTTCCACATACCATAAGGCTCTAACATTCTCAAAGTAGGAGTAGAAAACAGAATATATATGACATTTCAGGGAGAATTGCTTCTGAATACCTTTTCTATTGTTAGTTACTGAGTCAAAAATCTCCCTCTGAAGGCAATAAGAGACACTTGCATGAGTAATGATCAAACCTGGAAAATCTACTAGAGCCATGTACAGTTCATCTTTTTCTTTTGTTCTTTTTTTTCTTTTTTTTTTTTTCTTTTTTTAAAGGAAGTTCTTCTTTCCCTCTCTCTTAAATATATTTGGTTCACTATATTTTTCCTGTTCGTATCACTATATTATTTCTTTTTGTATATGTACAACAAACCTCAGTATACTCCTAGCAACTCAATCATTTGAAAACATTTAAAAAATCCTTTGCATTGCACAGTATCAGTCTTGTGACAAAGAACATAGCACTGTGTTATTGATAAAGTTAGCAAAAATAAACACATATACTCTCTAAATTGTCTCATTTTGCTTGAAGTTCTCTTTCCAAGGTGATTGTGCTTGTTCAATAACAGTCTTCTCAGACAAACTTGCCTTCATTTGTTTATTAGAGTGAATTAATGCCATTCTTTCTAAAGAAAATCCCTTTTTGTGAAAATACTGAATTATTGGTGCTATATACCTCCTTGATGACAACTATTCCCACTTAAGTGCCACAATAAAAGAGTGGCGCGTAGTAAGACATGAAGTCCAGGGGCACTCACAGCAGACATCATGACAAATTATGTAACATCAAGCACCTAGGAAACCCATGATGATTGTTTGGAGTGTCAAAATATCTGCAGACTGTAACAGGAAAGTGCTGCCTGCTTTCTCACTTTGTTTTTTAAATATTCCATGCACTCTTTGAAGGCAGTCCCATGACAGCAGACAACAAACTGAACTTCAAAGAAAAAATGGATTCTGACATAGTGCATGATTTTTTTTCACTTTCCTTGAATTTTCACTCTCCAGTTTTACACTTTCCTGGAGCAAGAGGCAATCTGCCAAAAGGGCACAATTTGAACTGGTCAACAACTGGGTCTCGATTCCCTTTCATGTTGCAGAACTGAAAGCAATAGATATTACCTTCTTTTTCACTGTAAAAGTGCTCTTGATTTGTGCATGCAAAAGTACAAGGGGCAAATAGAGAGTGCCTCTCCCACGTTTCTCTTGCTAGCCTGCTTATAGGTGAGAGACCATTTTCGCTACCATCATGACCTAGAATCTTTTTTTTTTCCTTAGTGACCTTAATTTTGTTTTTCTAATAAACAAACAAGAATATGCTGACCACAAGAAATACTGCATTTGAAATAAACAGGAAAAATGGGCAGTCAGGTCATTGCTGGTCATCCCCAGAAATCTCACAGTTGTTCATACATGCACTAAACCTTGTGAGGTGCTAAACACTGTACCTCCATTGGCCTCACATTGCAAAGACAGGTCTCTAGGAAACATGGGCTGTTATATCATGTTCTTCTACTGCAGTAGATCAGGGATTAAAGATCAATATGAGCAGCTTTGACGCTTCAAAGTCATTTGCCTAAACACATACTATAGATACAGGACAAGAATGGAGTTTGTCATATACACCTCTCTCCTAGAGAGAAGCTTAAAGTGCCCTCTTACACAGTGCAATTTACCCTGAGTGCAGATTGCATTACAAAAGGGTGAATGGCCTCTACAAGGCAGCTATTCCCACTCCTTTGCAGATGCATGGGGAGTGAGTAATGTCTGGCTATGACCCTTGCCCCGACATACTGACCAGCACAGCCTGGCTGGTGCAGAGAGAAGAAATCATCTGTACCAGGTAAAAGGCTAATGCAGTTTATTTTCTTCCTGGAGCAAGGGGTAATCAGGGACTATATTATGACTCCCTGAGCCATGGTTCAGTCCCTGATCTCCGGAGACAGGCAGAGAACAACTGCTAGGGAGAATTCAGCAGTATGCCCTGTGAAAAAAAGATGTTAAATACAGAAGAGAATGTTACATTTTAAGGACCAGAAAAACTACCGAAAAATGTGCAGAAGACACGTGCTAAATGGTGCAGCCTATTTTCTTTTTGGTGACCTTTCCCCCTTTGTAACTACAGCATGCTCTGCCTTGCCCATGTTCCTGCATTGTCCCAGACTATTATCACAAACAGTCTGATCATTTCTATAACTGCACTGATTGTAACTTTCAGTAATTATTTTTCTAATTAAATTTTCCACATTTTTCCACAAAAATCAAAAGATAAGCCCAGGTTTAGCCATTTTAAATACATTTCTTTCATCTCATTCCTAATAAGATATAGCATTCTTATACGGGAGATATTTATCCAACAAAACCTTTGGTTAGAGTCAAAGGCTTTGTTAACATGACTCTATCTGTTTATGAATAATTACAAGACTGGAGTTCAGAAGTTCTTTAAAATTTTAAATAATATGCTTTTCCACGTTTTTATCTCATTAAAAAATATTTTCATTTATGCTGCTAATTTATTTCAAATTGTATAACAAAACTGTTGCAAATGTTGATATTAAGCCATCAGTATGTACGAACTAATCAACAATTTTTTTTTTCCATGTTGTGGGACAAAGAATGGTCACTGAAAGTTTTGCCGGGGTAGTATCTCGGATAAGAGATACAAATCTCAATATATAGATTTGACGATGTCCTCCTGCAAATGTTCCTGAATGCAAATTGCTATTCACTAAACTTGTTCTAGTACATTTAATGAGACTGCTTGGAGGAGTGTAGATTACTTGTATGATAAACATACTGCAGGATCTGGCCAATCTACATGAGGCAATATTATATCAGACAGTGGAGATTCTATGTGAGATAGGCATATCTCTGTTCCCCTCAGGGTAATGATCATTCAAGGGTGTGCCTAATGCATCCCAGTACTTCTATTTTTTGCACTCTGAAGTATAGAGAGATTTAGTAAGTGTGCAGTACCAGGCCTGCTTTTACTGTTGTTGATTAGGGATCAGGCAGACAGTTTCCTTCTCTGACATCACTTTATTGCAGTTTTCAAACAGAAAATTCACACTTTGTGTGAACACCAACCATAATTTCTGTCACGATTCATTAAGATCCAACAAACCCTCCTAAGGCTACTGACGAAACTTCAGCAGTTAATATTCAAAACATGAAAATCTAGGCTTGGATTCTAATTTGCTACTGATGCAATATTAAAGCAATATATGTATAAAATATTAATGCTGTATTTGTTCTGATTTTATTTTATTTAATTTTTTACACACGGATAAAACCCTTGCGGCCTTAAAACAACATGTCTCATTTTCAAGGATGTCCTGGGGGGCAAACAGACAAGGAATATACACACAGCTTGGTAACCTGAACAATAGTGTGGTAGAGGAACTGTGCTGAAAGATATATTCTTTCATGAGCAATAAGGGTTTTGCTGATAAAAATAAAAATGTTGTCTTATCTGTTTGACCAGTTGATAGGATATAATTTCTAATACTACACCCTTGAACCCATCCATAGAAGAAGAAGCCTGGAGAAAACTTGGAGATAAGGTCCTTCACTTATTCCATCATTATCAAGAAAAACTCAGATTTACTTTTCTGACAGAGCCTTCCTTTTCAATAGTCAGATTAAGTGATGCATAAGAAGTTTTCTGCATGCTAATTGTTCTCATCAGAAAAGAAATTTTGCGGTAATTCTGGCTTCATCTGTTATGTTTTCTGAAGGTTTAAAACTAAAAAACCCAAAGTCTTACACTCAGAATTAGAATAATTAACAGTGTTTTTGTACAGTTCAGAAAACGTTAAGTTCTTGTAAGTATCAGTTTTTAATTTTCTCCTCACAATTATGAAGATAGGATATGCTGTGTCATATTTGATTTTTGGACACTGCCTGCTCAACATTCATTATACCCAGTCCCACTGAACTCTGACATTTATTTAGAGATTTGGAGAGAAATAAAAAGAAACTTTTTATTTGTGTCTCTAAGTCCAGTGTTCAGGTATACTCAGTAGCTGCGATCAGTAAAGTTTCCAACTATCAGTGCAGTGAGGTCCTGGAACAGTAGTGGTGACAAAAATAATGAATTGCATTTCAAATGGAGTTTAATAAGCTTATGAAAAAGATTATATGATGTGGCTTCCTGGAATACCAGAGGCCTGAAATTGATGATCTCAGCGATCCCTCCCAGACCGGTGTTCCTAAATTTGAAAGGCTTTTTGGCTTTACTATTTGAGTTGCTAAGCTGCATAAAAATCCTAATACTACTTCATTTTCTTAAATTCTTTCTTTTCTTAAATCGGGGGACTACGTTCTGATTTGTAGACACACGACCATAATGCGGGTTACATAATGATACAGTTATAAAAGGCACTATTATAATGCATGAAACAAGGGCTCTAATCTGCTCATATTCCAAACTAAACATGATAAAAAACACCTGGCAAACTACTTGGGGTACGAGGACTCAAATTCTGCACAAAATTTTCAAAATGACAGAGTAACAAAAGATCAAATGCGTTTAAGATATTGTTCATAATTTTGCAAATCAGTTCAGGAATTATCTCATTAATTGTTACCTGTCTGTCAGTTCCTGAGATATTCGAGTTATAACATTAACATTGTGAATGTTCTAAGCAAATTTTCTTCCATTTGCAGTGCAAATAAGTAGATGGTTTATTTGAAGTTCTTTAAGATATGGAGGAGCCTTGAGCTTTCTACCCGCAGGATATTAATAGTAACAGTATTCCTTATTCATTGCAACTAAAGGTTACCCTTAGCTTCTCCTATATTTGCACCCTTTTTTTTGAGAGAGATAGCAGACAATGGAAACACTTATGTAAGTGGCAGATTTCATGTCCTCTTTGCCTCAAAGCTGCCTTCATGGAGAAAAATAGGGACTTTCAGAAGGAGGATTGTCTGACAGACTCTGAATATGCATCATCTACTTGGACATCATTCTACTTGAAGGGCCGGAAGGAGGATCCGGGGAACTACAGGCCTGTCAGCCTGACCTCGGTGCCGGGGAAGATTATGGAGCGGTTCATCTTGAGGGCGCTCACAAGGCATGAGCGGGACAACCAGGGGATCAGGCCCAGCCAGCACAGGTTCATGAGAGGCAGGTCCTGCTTGACCAACCTG
>NW_008794595.1:986248-1002667 GCF_000699145.1 Aptenodytes forsteri | reverse complement strand
TGTGGCAGGGGAGGTTTAGATTGGATGTAAGGAAAAATTTCTTTACTGAAAGAGTGGTGAAACATTGGATCAGGCTGCCCAGGGAAGTGGTGGAGTCCCCATCCCTGGAGGTATTTAAAAGACGAGTAGATGAGGCACTTAGGGACATGGTTTAGGACATGGTGGTCTTGGGTTGACAGTTGGACTCAATGATCTTAGAGGTCTTTTCCAACCTCAATGATTCTATGATTCTATGATTCTATGACATGTTAAGTCTGAACCATAAGCAAGGGAAGAAGAAGCAAGAAGATAGGGCTGGACCTAACTGGAGACCAGTCATCTCAAGATTGCTATTATAAGAAAGTAGAGAATGAACAAGGAATAAAATAAGAGGAAAGTTTAAACATCAGGATGCACAGGTTTAACATAAGAACTGTCCGATATAAGCAGAGTTGGATCTTGCATAGGAAATAAAACAAAAAATGAACAGTTATTTAGCCATTTGAATTAAAAAAGAACAAAAAAGAGTAGTAGCATTGAATCTATATTGGAAAAAAAAAAATCTAAATCTGTCCCACAAACTAAATTAACATCTTGCTTCAGTTTTTAATAGGTGTGTTAATGCTGAATGTGAAAAAGATGACAGGATCACTAATGAATTAAGAAAACACAAAAGAAAATTCAAGCACCTGAAGCAGAAGCAAAGCTCTAGCAGTTTAATGAACTAAAATCAAATCAGATTGCATGATGTCATTGTAGAAATCTGAAAGAGCTACCATATGAAGTTGCAAGATCTTGTATTAAATCTTTTAAATAAATCTATTAAGTCACAACTCTACCATTTTAATGCAAAATAGAAAATGTAATTTCTTAATTTGAGAAAAGCAATGAAAATAGTCAAGGCACTGTTATAGAGTCTCCCTGACTTGATTCCCATTTTATGCAAGGCATTAGAATGAAATGTAGTAAGGGAAGGAACTTAAGCAGCAAGGTTTATAACTACTTAGCTCCTCACAGAGGTCACACCACTGTGTGGTTGTGTATCACTGTTGTGTTTGGAAGCCATAATAACTCATTCACATGGAATTAATCTGAGTGGTTGTGGTGGGTTAACCTTGGCTGGCTGCCAGATGCCCACCCAGCTGCTCTCTCACTCCCCCTCCTCAGCAGGACAGAGGGGAGAGAATAAGATGGAAAAGCTCATGGGTCAAGATAAAGACAGGAATATCAGTTACCAATTACTGTCATAGTCAAAACACACTGACTTGGGGAAAATTAATCTAATTTATTGCTAATTAAAAATAGAGTTGGGTGGTGGGGAACAAAGACAAAACTAAAAATGCCTCCTGCATCCCACCCCCTTCTTTCCAGGCTCAGCTTCACTCCTTCATTCCCAACTCTTTTACCTCCTCCCCCCTGCTACTCCAAGTGGTGCAGGTGGGATGGGGGATGGCAGTTGCAGTCAGTGCATAACAGTTCCTCCCTGCCAACACCTCGCCATGTAAACCCTATACAATTGTTTGTGTCTATTTTTAAAAATCTATCAAGTTCCTATGGCTACTTTAATTTAGCCATGTTGAGTAGCATACACATATTTAGTTCTACGTAATATCATAAGCGTATACTCAAGATGTATCTTCCAGGAAAAAATAATCATGAAAAACAATGTATGTATGATATAAATTAATATTTTCTTCAACAATTAGTATTTCAAAGAGTTTGTAGGTTTTCTAGTTTGTTTTCTTTCTTTAATAGGAACAAATATTCTCTGAGTGGTGGATTTGTTGATGGTAGTGGTAGTAGGGTGACTGATCAGATTCCTTGATTTTTTTTAATTCACTATTCGAGGGGAATAAAGGGTTAGGCCTTTAGTTATCTGTGACAGGCTCATTAAACTGATTTGAAAAATGCAATAATGCTCTAAACGGACATCTGAGATTTCTGAGTTGCCGAGTTTTGTACCAGATTGATAAGACACCACTTCAGTGCTACGTTTTGTGATGTTTTCATATTAGAATAGTTGTGTTCAAGTGCTGGAGTCTGAAATAATATTTAAATAATAGATAAGGTGTAGATATTGTTGCAAACTTCCTTGCCTTGCCTCAGTAATGTTACTTTACTGTCAGACTAGGAGGATATCTTCTAATCATTCTAAATTAGCTACTCTTTCATGTGCTTTCTATTGATGTCTTCCACTAAGACTATAACTAATATAACCTCTTTTATATTAAGAGGAGTTAGACTAGCAGCATGTTGCATGTTTAGTGGTCATCCTTAAAATACCTGTATTCGTCACTGAAGAGAACCTGACTACCCCATGTTTTTTTGCAGTGTCCCACATTTATAACAGTAAATATCTAAAGATAGAGAAATCAAGTCAAATTTGGTGCTGCAGTAAATATTGTTACTTTTTAAAAGCCAATATTGTTGCCATTTTGTTGTTTGTTTTGTTGCTGTTTAAGAGAAACTCTTCTTGTTGCAAACATACCGTTCTGCAAATATTTCTTTCCTTTACTGTGCAGTGCCTTATTTTGTTAAGCCTTGCAGGAAAGACTGTAAAATTCTGTGCACAGGGACTTTGTCTTTCCAGATTTTTGTGAAACACATTACATACCTTAAGCATTGTACAAAGATAATAAACACTGCCCTAGCTAAAAATAGGAAGATCCCAGAGAACAGTTTTAATCTTCTAAAACATCTAAGGAATGAAAGATTTGCTCACCCCTCAACCTAAAAAAAAAAAAAAGAAAAAGTACCTTCAGAGGTTGTAAGTATGTTTGAATACTGAAAACAAATATCATCTTTCTTTATTAAATTGTCCTGATTGATGATAATAGTAAATAATTTTTGAGTCATCTGAGAAGAAATAATAAAAGTGAGTTGACAACAAACACTTGAGAACTGCTGAGGCTGCATTTTAAACACTGATAAGTACTGTACTGGATTAGTATCAGCCTTGGAAAAATGTATTCATACAGAGGAAAAATTGTTAAATTGTTTATTTCATCACTAGATTTTTGTTTCAGTAACCTTTCTTTCTGTTCTACTGTGGGTGTACACAAGTTTTGTTGGCATGGTTTAGAAGGCTAACCATTGGTTATGAAAAAGCTCAATAAATCAATAGCAATTGTTATGATAACAAGAAGTGGGACACCGTGGAATGGCAGTTGTAGCATTATGCATGAGTAGAGCCATGACTTGTTTGGGTCTATTAAGCTAGTATTTATCTATGATTACATAGGGAATTTAGTCATAGAGATGGAAGCTGGCAATTATGATCTAATAATCAACTTACTATTCCATAAAGATATAATAAAGGTAAAAAAAAATCAATCTATATCTTTGCACAGTTACAAATAGCTCTACAAACAATACTGATGCGTCTTTTTCATTTGTCACGTAAAAAATGAAACTGTATAATATAGATCAATGTATAGTAATAGGGCAGTGGTATGAGAATATGAAGCAAGCTCAGTACTCCTGAAATATATTAAACTGAATTCCAGGTAGAATGAAGGCATATTTTTCAAGTAATAGTTAGTTGACACTTCTGCTTACAGTCCTATCAACTACCTCTGAAGACACCTCCTACGATTAGGAAAGGAGAGGTCATCCTCCAGGACAGTTCCTGGTAGTCTTGAGGTTGCCTTTTGAGCTGCTGGAAATATTTGAGATATCTGTTGTTTATGAACGAGACCATGTACACCAAATCACTACATGGGTGCTACCCAACCCTCCACATATGTGTGAGAGTACTTTTCAGTTATTGCGTTAAAGTATCCTAATGAATCTGTTACACTTAAATCCTGGTCAAAGTGATATGGACTGTTCAGTTGTCTCTTCTTGGGCAAAAGAACACAGAATGGTTTTGCTTCTACTGTAAAAAGGTTTACTAGTAAAAGTAGATATTTATGTACCAGAGATGAACTGTTTTCCTGTAATTTATCTTTAGATATGTGTGAAGTAAACTGATAGGTCTTTAATTACTAAGGAGAAAGTTTTGGGATAAACTTAAACATTTATCTGACTCAGACTTTTTAATAATTACTATTGTGCATTGCCATTCATTAAAGTAATATCAATGAAATGTTTCTTCCGGAAGAAGATTGATCTGAAAACTCCATAAAACCTATCCATGTATCTGGCTTTAAACGTATTTACAAAATCACATAGTGTGATTTCGTGTAACTGCTGTTCACAAAATCCCAGAAAGCTACAAATAGGTTGCATTCAATGAAACTTAGGACATAACTCTAAACAGATAGAAAAGAATGGGTTTTTTGCACAGCAGGTAATGAACTTCAGAACCTCCTGCCACAGGTGGTTGTGGTGGCAGAGAGATCCAGCAGATGCAAATAGAGATTAAACAAATGCATGGACAACGGATCTGTGAGAAGGTAGTAAGATATTGGCTAGGGATACACAACAACTAATGCAGCAACTGTGGATGCTGGAAAACTCTGAGGGAAATGCACTGCAGAGAGCAACAAGGTTTGTGCTCTTTACCTAAAAAGGCTCTTGTATAGCCACTGTTGGAAATTAATACTTACTAAATTAATTAAAATTAATACAGGGCACTTCGTGCATTCTTAGCCACTTGTTCTTATATTTCATAACTGATAGGCATGTCTGTCCTTGCCCAGTTTTAAAGTAAACGAACTTGTTATTCTTGTCTCTAACTGGACTTTAAACTCTCATGGATCTTTGGCCTTTGGCCTCCTCCTCTGGGCCTTTTGGACCTTGCCTAAGCCTTGAGGCCCCAGTTCTGATGTGGGGACACTTCAAAAATTTGCGGAAAATGCAGTCCAGTCCCTCCATCTTTTCCCCTCAAACCTCTTACATTTTGCAATTTGTCAGGAATCTAGGCTTCACAGACATGGAAGGTATGCACAGAGATACAAATAGTAAAAGAGAGAAAACTTGTTTTGCAAAGACACTCTCTGGTGTCAAAGAGAGCCTTTCCATAAATTTTATTTTTGAAAGAGGTTTCCAGACCTCATTTTGTCATTATTTATGAAAAATGTAATCATGGAGAAAAGGGAGAAAATTTCTGCATTTCCTCCTTTCCCCTATTTTTCACATAATCTAAGGTTAATTCTTTTGCATCTTCATCTCATTTTAGAGTAAATTTTCAGAAGTTACCTGCCACCTGCTAAGACCTGCAGTATCACAAGGCAATTTGGAGGGTAAATTAGAATACAAACAAAGGCATTGTTGAAGACCTTTTTATGCATAAAAACAATCTGGCAAAAGAAAATTTTAAGTCTTGGAAAGATTTCATGTGAAAAGTAAGGAGTAGAAAGGAGGGCAGAGACCATAATGTCATTTCAGTAACATGCCACAGTACCATCATTACTTTCCACCCACCATTAAACTCTTTTTCTCCCTGCTGGATATAATCAGCCTTGTGGTTGCACTGTCTAGTAAGGTGGAGAGAAACCTGCCACACATAAAAAACCTTGTATCCAACTTGTCACTTAACTTCTTTCTGTACCTTCCTAGAGAGACCTTAATTCTCTGCTTCTTTTGTGTGTGCACTGAAAGTCATAAGGCCTAATCATACTCCAGAGGCACATAAAGCATTCCCAATTTTCTTTGCAGACTGTTTAGGTTGAGAATGTGTACAGATTTTGCAGAGCTTTTTGCATCGAGATCATCAATGAAAAGATTGACCCTACCACTAATTTCTGCAGAACTCCTTTCAGCGCAATACCCTTCCTTTTAGAACAGTTCATCTTCTATTTGCTTGTTTTCTAACCACCTATTTCCAACTTACAAATCCTGTACTAACTCCCATCCTTACCATCTTAACAAATAATTTTGAAAGTGGCACTGTACCAAAAGCTATTCTGAAGTCATGACAGATTAGATCTACTGCATTTCCCTTGTCTGGAGAATCAGTTATCTTATCAAGAAAGCTATTGGGTTAGTCTGGCATGATCTGCCTTTGGTGAACCCAAGATGCATTTTATCCCATTTTCCATCTACTTCCTTTCCTAGTTATTAATAGAAAGTTACATTGGACATGATGTGCACTTCAATTAGTTTCAGTTAAGTCTCACACCTTGAAGTACACCTAAGAATATATCTGCTGATAATGTAAATATACAGTGTATTTCTTTGACTATAATAAATTATACTTGAATATGACAGATTGCTGGTGACTCGTTACATGCATTTACACAATATGATGCTGTTACTGAAGAAATATGAAGCCTTAACACTACCATAAAATAGACAAATATATGTGAATTTGAAAGAAAATACTTTATTGTGTTAATGAAAGACTGCTTGCTTGTGCATGTTAAGACCTCAAAATAAAGAATTAAATTGCTCATGTTCACCTGACTATGTCTTTTCCCTGTTTTGAAGTGCTTACTCATGCTTACTGCAACATTCTTTAATCAAATAACTATATAGAAAAGTTTGTTTGTTTCTTTCAAACATTTTTTTCATGATTTTGGAAGTGAGGAGGGTGATTCAAGTACCAAAGCATAGTTGCCTCATGACATTTTAGACTCTCTAGGGTACCCTGGCTGGCCTTTAGCAGCCATTCTGAAATGTGCAGAGGCCCATAGGTCTCATGTCATATCTACTAGGTTGTGTGCGTGCCCTCGCTGCCACAGTGAGCCTGTTTGTTTAGCCACCAGAATCATTCCAGAAACATGGCACATTCCAAATAAATTATAAAAAGAAAAAAGATTATCATTAAAACAACATAGTCACATGTACTGCTAATACTTGGTATACAAACCTTTAGAACAGGCATTGTTATAGGTCAAGTAATGGAAATTGGCATATAAATTGTTTGTTTATTTCTGAAAGCTCTCATATTAATTTTTAACATCCTCTTAAAGAAGGTACTGAGAAACTCTGATCTATTTGCAATGGGTAACACAGCAACAGCTGCCATTTTATTGCTATTATGCTATCACCCTGATAAAAACAACAAGAAATTTAAAAAAAAACAAATATGAAATAAAATAAATATTCCTAAAATCCTGTCAGACTTGAAAAACAAAGGACCTCCATTTGGGAAAAGCTGTATGCCACGTTTGAATGATTCATTTTTGGGTATTAATAGCAAAGCCATCCATGTCAATCTCAATTGCCATTACAGGGTACAAAGTAGAAAGCATTGTAATTAGGAATGAGATCTGTGGTAGCCGCATTCCGGATAATTTTGGAAGAGAATGTACATTTAATTTTATGCCTGTACTTTATCCCTTTATTATATGCAATGCTTAAGTGCCCATTTTAAATAGCATTATTTTTCTGAACAGAAGTCTTACTATTTTACATCGAGCCAAATCTTCAGATGCTCTGAATACATCTAATTTTCCTAAAATCAGGGGAGCTACATTCACCTTAAAAGTCCCTTTGGTCTGGAAACAAACAAACAAACAAACTTTTTTTTCAGTCTCTTTTATTTATATTTGCACTATAAATAAAATAATTGCAAATAGGCTGTTCCATAATAAATTTGAAACTGGTCAGTTATATCCATGATATTATTAAGTTTTGAGTCCTTTTTTATTCCTTTTCCTCCCCTTCCCTTCCCTTCCCTTCGACACATTTTCATTTGAAAAACACAGAATGTTCTTACTTCTAGCAAAAAACTGGACTTAATACATTATTCTCTAATGTTTCTGTACCTGATTTTCCTGATGTCTTTTACTGTAGAGTCATTGAATTGGTGTCAAAGAAAATTGCACAAAGTCAGCATCCTCTAAAACTTAGCAAAGGTAGGAGAGAGATGATGTGTGGCATACTAAATTATTATCTTCATCATCTTAGCAGTCCTGATTCTAAGAAAACATCATTGGACCATTACGGAAATGGATCAATATTGAAAACTGCATGGTCATGTATGCATATATATACATATAATTGTGTACGTGTGTATGCATAGCATATACAGCTACACTATATGGAAAGTCATTTCTGTTGTGATAAGAGCTAGGTCTCTTGTATTTCACTCACTATAGTAAAACTGCAAGTTTGGACCTAGTAAGCAGAACCACAAAATAGAGTTTATTGGCTGGGGCAATTTTCATATTTAAGATTCCACTTTGTGTATAGAAAGAAACTGAACTGTGCAGTAATACCTGAGATCTTCACTTCTTGCACCTTGAAGAACACAATGTTAAAATACTAAAAGTAGATAATAAGTAGCTTCTATAATAATTACAGTGATTCATAAAAATATTCTGATGAGTTAAGACACTATAAGAATGATTAAAAGTGATTAATAGGCTAACAGAAAAAAGTTACATTTTAAAAATCAACAAAAACTCTTAAGACATGGTTTTCATTGTTCCATTCTTTGTAGGCTGTTTATTTAGGCTATGAGTCTGTGGAATCTTATAGTAATATTTAATTTTGTATGAATAAGCCTACTCTTTCCACATGAGAGTATTCATATGCATAAAAATAAGCATGCACCTAATAGCACTGACTGACGAATAAGAATGACTGCTTGTGATGGATGGTGAAGTTAATGCACCCACAAAAACCTCTAGCGTAAGTTAAGTGTTTATTTAAGTTGGATCTAGTTGGTCTGTTGCAATGGGGAGGACAGACTGAACAGAAAACACTGCTGAAATGGTAGAACTAGTAATTCAATAGGGATTTAGCTATTTGAGATACAACAATATACTATGGAATCATAGGTTCATAGGATATTTCAGGTTGGAAGGGACCTCAAGAAGTATCTAGTCCACCCTTTTGCTCAAAGCAGGGTCAATTGTGAGATCAGATCAGGTTGTTCATGTCTTTATCCAGTCAGGTCTAAGCTTCCAAGGATGGAGACTGTCAAAAACAGTTCCAGTGCTTGACTGTACTCATGAGGGAAAAGTTTTCCTTATGTCCATTCCGAACTTCTCTTGTTTCTGTTTATGCTGGTTGTCTCTTGTCCTCCCAGTATGCAGCACGGTAAATAGTCTGGCATTGTATTCCTAGCTCTTGACATACTTGTGCTCCTCCCAAGGTCACTTCTAACAGCTAAAGTGGTTTTTTTTTTCTCTTTCTGCAGTTTCACTCAAGGTAAATTCAGGCCGAGTAATTCAAACACACTATCTCAGTCAAGTGAGCTAGTGAAGAGAAATCCTATGCTAATCTTACCCTTTATTATTCAAGGTAAGCCTACATGGTACAGTGGAGAGACTGTTGTATAGATATATGACCTAACTTGAAATGATCCGAGATACTGGAAGCTGTGTTAGTTGTAACTTCAGCCTTAGAAGTTTAGCTAATATACTGGATTTGCTGAGAACTTGCCTTTTGTGAAAGGGAGAAACTGGAAAGGTTTAAAGTTCATTGCTTTGTGGTCATTTTATGTTTGTTGGAATTGCTTATTCAGATTTCCCAAAATACTAGCCCTTGTTATCTTACAGCAAGCAATCTGTCTCTCCTTTTTTTGTTTGTTTATTTGTTTTAATATACTTAGGTTTATTACCTTATTAATATGATACTTCGGACTTTTCTGCCAACTTTTGTCCAAAGACAAATCATTTGTTCATAGTGCAAAAACTGAAGAATGTATGGCGTCTCTGTCTTAGGTGTTGCTTTCGTTATCATCCTAAGAATCAACCAGATTCCAGGATATAGCCTGCCTAGTGTGAGCAACAGTGTCAGGAGGAACAGAGTGTTTTTCTCCATCTGGAATGTTCATTACAATGCAGAACATCAGTTCAAATGAGTTAAGAAATCTCACTTTTTTACCTTGCATCCAGATGAAAATTTTCCTACTAGAGAATTGTCTTCTTACTATAATGATTAAAACCCAAACCTATCACCAAAAAGTTAAAACCATTTCCTTCTTGTGGCTTTTCTGGGGTGCTCTTTTGTCTTTAAATCTTGCAGGAAACCTCTAGTATGCTATGTTTCTATTATCAAATAGTTTAGCCTAATGGGAAAGAATTGTTAGAGTGAAATAATGGTGCCAAGGACCCAGCTTTCATATTGCACACATTTCAGGGAATTTGATTTCAAAACAGCCCCTGTTGGTACCATGGACTGGTGTTGGAGTCTGCTAGGTGCTTTCTGCAGTGTATCTTCCAGTTGGATTTTATCCAAAACAATTTCAGTTTGTGCTATTTGAGAACACTCTGAGAGGTGAATAAAAGCACAGTAAGTAGGAACAATCAGGAAATCTGGTTCAAAACAATATAATAAAATGCTAATGGAGATGCATCCATTGAGAACTGAATTGCAATAAATAGAGGATTCAGGAGCTAATCCACAAAGCAATAAAATCTTGTATATCTTCTTAATTTTGAAAAGGGAACCTTAGAATATTCAAATTATCAATTAAGAAAAATCTATATTTTATTTTATTCTCTTACACCTTTATACAAAAATGTAATGTTAACAGTCAAGATATGGCTTGTAAATGTCTATGGACATACAGTGTAGTGCAAGCTGTATTGTCTTGCTTGTACTTCTGAAACAGATTCTGTCGGGTCACATGTCGTGGAGTTTGAGAGTAACTCACTTGCAGTATCTTGACTCCAAATTAATAAAGTTATAGCTGATTAAATAATTCACAACACATTAAATTGCTGAATTTGTTCTCATTTTAATAAATGTTTGTCAGTTATTTTAACAATGAGAATCAGAGCTCCCTGACAAATGCATAACATCATTAATTTAAATTCTGCTTATACAGTCATTTCATAGATATTTCCAAGAAGAACCTGAAAGAAACACCTTTAACATTCATATTCAAAAAAGCTTTTGGCATTCCCATGCACAATTATTTTGTTGCTAGCTATAGAGCTTGCTGCAACTGTACTGGCAGAACCTTACACACTTTTAATGTTACATGTTTTACAGAACAACTGACAGTGTTGTTCCTGACTATACCACAGAATACATCAGAAAAATATTTAGAAAGGCAGCTGAAGGAAGAATAAAGAAGAAAGCCTCAAATTACTCTGACCTCTAGAAAATGGATGCACCAAGGAGAAAAGAAAACTATATCTTTGTATGATAAAAAATATTTTGAACTTTTTCCTTTCCAGTCATCTGAAAACTAGAAAGGAAAATTACCATGCATGCTTTCTGGCCAAAAAACTAAATACTCCTATCCAAATTTTACAGTATCTCAAAAAATTCTTTGTGAATTTAGTAATACAACACCTGAGTTCAATGGAATTTTATTTTATTAGGTTTTCATTTGTTTCTAAGCAATCCTGGGGAATTTTTTAATACCATTTTTCCCTTCCATTTTTAAGAAAGTAAAACCTTCAGCTGAAGCTAGTACACTATCTTTTATTATTACCAACATACTCATTTCTTGGAAATTTTATTCCACAGGATTAATTCTTATTTTTTTAGGTTAATAAATACAGTTAATTTTGTATCAATAGGCCTAGTCTTCTGAGGCAATTATAATAAGATCACAAAGGCATTCTTTTTTAAAGCTTTCCCCTAGTCAGGCTTAGTTTCTTCATACTTAGCATTCTTGAGTTCTCTGATGGGGTATTTTCATAAATGTATGATCACTTAGAACTACGAGAGGCATGACAAAGTTTTCCCAAGAGAAAAATATTTCTTTTAGGTATTTTAGGTTTGGGTAGTTTTGTATTAGATATTGTAGTTTTCCTTCAGGAAGTGATTTCTAGTCAGATCAGCATTGTTGGCTTACAAATAGCCCAGTAAGGAAAAATGCTATGATGACATTTGGAAACAATGCAGTCCAATCATAAACATTTTGTAAAACACTAATCAAAGATGTCCAACATATATTTTCTGGTTTTGTTAGCTTGTTTCTATTAATAGTACTGTTGTGATGAAAATGGGAAGTCTATTTCTTAAGGTTCAACTTGTGTGAAGTATCCTTCCCTCCATCATCGTTGTCATTGTGATGTCATAAAACCAGCTCTTTTAAGCAGGAAATCAACAAAAACAGTGTGTGAAACACTGGAGGGGAAAAAAGTAAATGGGTCAGATACTCAGCTACATCTGACATATGGATGCAGTGAATGCAGTCTTTCAAAGCTTCATGTGACCTCCTAGTCTCTTGAAATTTGCTGCAATACAAGTTGCAAAGAAATAGCTGTATCTTATATTACATAAGTTAGATGTAAAGATTTCTGTGAAACCTCTTTATGGAGGATGAAACAGTATCACACCCTCTGTTTCATTCCCATCAGTCCTACCAGCAGCAGTAAGACATTTAATAAAGATGTAACTATGCCAACTCCATTTGTTTTATACTGGTGAAGAATTGCCCTAAATTATCTCCTAGCTGTCACTGGATGAAATTGTCCCAGTATTTTTAGATAGACATTTGAAATGAAGAGAGGCAAAATTAAAATGCAGAAAATACGAAGACAGGGCAAAAAAGATACTAATGACACTATTTTCCTTCAGAAAAAGCATCAGTTCTGGAAAGTACTGGTTAGGATGTATTTAACCTCTAACCAAACTGGATGAAGTAGGAATTTCTTTTAATCCATAGTTTTTTATACCAAGAATACACTATTATTGTACATAACAGCATAGCAATTTTTACACAAGCATTCTAGAATCAGGCCCATAATTTCAATTTAAGCTAAAGATGATATCTTAAAAGAATATCTGGTCTTGATGTCACAATTTGATATGACAGACAAGTCACTGTCGGATGATGCAGAATGAGTTCCCTACATCATAAGGAGATACTTATAATCTTCTCATGCTCTGTGCTCTTTTCCTCTATAGTGTTCGTTCTTTTCCTTACTTTTAAACAGAAGTATGCATATATGCTGGTTATCTTTGCTACCACAAAAACCAACCAACGAACCAACCAAACAAAAAACATTTAACTTAAAGATTGTACAAACAGTACAATACAGTATTCAGTGTGTTTATCCACTTTGCCACATCAAGTCTTTAGATCATATGCTCCTTAAGGTAGACTCTTTGTTTAGCACACTTAAATGTTCTAAATTCAGTACTCTGGAGAAATAGAAATAGATAAATGTGAAGAAAATAAATTATGTGTTTACTTCAGTATTTTGAAATTGAACCTATTCAGCATCATAGATCTAAAGAGTTTAACATCTCCTTTAATGGAGAGCTTTTGAAAGAGCTTGGAGACATGATCAAAAAAAATACAATATAGATAAAATAAGGAATAGAGAGAACAATCAGCTGCAAAAAAATAGATTCATTCCAGTTTTTGTATTTCATTCAGGAAAAAAAGAGAAGTACTAGAGAAATGTGTATTTCTTTCTTTCCACTCAAAAGAGATCATGGACTACGATGAACAAATGCTGGTGGCTAACATCAACCCTGTGTTAGAATGCAAGCGTAAAAGTGCTAGAATATGTTAGAAAGCAAGTGTAATGAACAGTCAAGACAAAAGAATCATATTTTGTTTACTTACATGTAGAATAATATTCTTCTCAAATTCTTCATGCAAATTTTATGAAGACTTGATAAAGTGCAAAATGCATATCTAAAATCATATGTATATTATTAAAGTTTTGCTGCTGAATGTAGTAAAATCCTAAGCCTCATAGTGGAATACACATGCTAGCAATTAATTTGAAGACATTCATGTACTCTACCAAGCTCCAGCTACCTTTTTACCATACAGTCCGCTCCTTCAAGTTGAAGGAGTTGAAGAAAGTCCTAAAAAAAAAAAAAAAAAAAGGTGCATCATCAAGACCAAGAGGCATAGGCTCATCCAAAGTAATCATATAGGTACTAGATTCAGAAACATGAGGAGGAAGGAGTCAAGTCTTTTCTAGGCTGTAGCACTTATTTCAGGTTCATTGGCTCAGTGCTTGAAGGATTGATAGTCCTTCAATAATAATCAAGGGAGAGAATCGCTGGCAATGGCGGTTGCGTAGACTGTTAGCTCCTCGGGAAAGCAATTCAGTCCAGCTGCATAATCACTGATGCCTCTTCTGCATTAAGTAGCTCTGCTAATGATGATCCAGCAGTGTTCCCGAACTTGAAAGTCTTGTTATTAATATACGTAGCAAGACGGAGAGTTTTGTAGTTATTAGTTACTACCTTTCATGTTCCAACAAAACGTGAAGTCCCATTCAAGTGAAAGTCTCTTAGCAAGATTTTTCCCAAGCTCAGCAAAAATCTTACATAGTATAGTTGTAGTAACGCTGTCTGAAAATTTAAAGGCCTGTGAATCACAGAGAATTTATATAATAATCCTCCATGTTTTTTTTGGTCTTTTCTGGCAATCCTGTGGATGTATCTGACCCTGGTTCCCCTCACTGGGCCTGATCCCAACCCCTACCCGCAGGCTGGCAACCTCTGTCCGTCCCCCGGAAGGTGCCCACTGCCCAGGGCTGGGGCTGCCCCTGGCTGCCTTGCTCCTGTCTGGGGTGTAGGATGGGCTGCCAGGCCCTACCCTGCCCTGCCCTGCCACCCCCCATGAGGGCCCCCATAGTCCTTGTGAGGGAACCCCATAGTCCAAGGGAGCCCCTGACCCCTGACAATGGCCTGACTGTGAGCTCAGACAGGGACTGAGGTGTCTGGGCTGGGCTGAAATGGGGTCCTGGGTTGTGGGCTGGGTAGGGGAGTCCCCAGGGAGGCTGGACAGGGACAGGCAGGGTTGGCAGTGCCCTCAGGACCCTGGTGTTTAGTCTGGGCATGTACATATCTGAAAAGGAAAGTTTCTGCCTGCCAGAAAGCCATATAACCTATTTATATGATAAACCCTGTTTCACTAGCGAAAAAGTGAACTGCAGCAATACTTCCATAAGAATTTGTTAACAGAGATCTTGTGCATCCTGAAATCCTGTAATATAGTAAAAAGAGGGCTGCCAATACCAATTTTTAGCTTAAATGCTTGCAATTATGACTAAGAATGCTGCTTGTAGTCTACAGATTTAAGAATAATAATTGTTGGTTCAGGAAGATCAAAAAAAGTAGAATACATTTTAAAAAACTGATTGTTTTTATTTTTTTTTAAGCAAAAGGCCTAATTTCAGTGATATTTGTCCTTATTCACAAGTGGAAAATGAGTAGTTTACTTGTCAGTGTAATCTAAAGAACTTTATTTGCTTCAAGAAACGGTAAAGTAAGTTTTCATCACTTTTGATTTCTTCCATGCCATTTTTCAGCCTAATATGTTAATTAAACTTGTCCTTAAACCAAATGATTTGGGGAACCCTAAGACTGCATTTTTAGGATAAAAAAAATCCTTAAAAAAAAGGCAGAATCATTTCATACACAGACAAAGAACTAAGTCTTATTTAGAAAGATTTTTATCATCACAATCTTGGTCAGTGTAAAAGTGTAGGAGATACTGAAATAAGCCCTCAGCTAAACTAGTTGGTGCAAAACACAAGGTGACCAGGATCTTGAAGAATGTTGCTAATGCAAAAAATTAGTCTGAATTTCTCTTTCAAAAAAGTTCTCTCATTTGCATAACAGTAATTATTCTCACTCAATTTCCTTCATCTCCTGCAGTGCAAAAATTATGCAGATATATCCAGTTTCTATCATCAGTTTTCTGTGTCTTTCTCAAAAAGGCAACTCAAAAACTATTTTTGGTTTTGATCCATTTGTACTTGGAGTTGAACGTCTGTAAAGATTATCATAGCTGCCGTTCTAGAGAACTGGTTAAACACAGTACAAATATTCCTGCAATATTTCTCTTACATTTAGATCAATCACTTGCAAGGCCAGTCTCTTCAATGGTCCCTTACTTTCTACTGATAGCTTTAGTCTGGAAATCAATGCCGTCAGTGTGTCACCTTACAACACATAACATCAACCACAAAGAAGTCCCAAGGGCATTAACGTTGCTATAGAAGTATTCAATGTGAAATCAGCAAATGCATCAAGGAAAGATGTAGAGCACTTGGACTCACATGTTCTTCATTGTTTTTTCCCTCAAACCTCCTGATCTCTAGCCCTCAACATTGTAGAAGAGGCTCAGATGTGATGTGGTATCCAGGAGGAAGAAAAAGAAGAAAAAAAGAAGAAAAAACATAAAAAACGTAAGGAATATGGATAGCACAGGTAGTGCCTGTTTCCCCATGTGTTCAATCCAGATCTATACCATCTCCAAATAAGGAAGCCTATGGGAAAATTTTTATCTAAATATGATCACTTCTTTTGGGTTGGATGCTGTTCCCCATGCAGCTTAAAATGCTACAGCTGATTTCTCTTAACTTGGTTTATCTTTCCAGAGTTGATTTGTTGGTATATTCAAGTTCTTACAGCCATCATAACTTGACAAACCCTAGAGCCTTCACTCAAAACAGCACTCTAGTGTAGCAACAAATGGTCATGTGGTGGAGAGCTGGTGGTTTTTTTTTATTATTATTTAGGTCACAGAAATAGTAACTTTATTCTATTGAAGACTTAGAACTTCTAGACTCCATTCTCTACCTAGTCAATGGAGAGCAGTTTTGCCTTCAGAGGGAAATTCAAAGCATGTGGGTTAGATGCCTAACAGTAGGTTTAGAAGTACCT
>NW_008794595.1:967862-985937 GCF_000699145.1 Aptenodytes forsteri | reverse complement strand
TTGGGGGGGAGTCTTTCTTCTGGGGGGGGGGGAACCACACAAACAAAAACCCCAACCTTCTGGTAAAAAGTCATTATTTAGATAAGATTGGTTGCTCAGTATTTTGTGATCTACTATAGTTTTGCCTAATTTTTTTTTTTTTTTGGTCAAAAAGTGACCTGTTCTGTTTCATATATGAAAGGTGCACATTAAAAGAATATGAGCTAGCAAATATCTTTACTGAAGCACTGTTGGCAGCCGAGATCACTGACAACTTCCTGGCTGTGATTCATAATCTATATTGGTGCCTTTGAGACAGCAAGCTATTGATTTTTCCCAGTCTATAATCCAAGACCATATACACAGCTTGTTAGACATCTGTGGGAATATAAACTGAGTTTTGATACAATTTAGGGAGCTTCTGTTAGCGGGGCACTCAGTTTTTGTCTTTGAGAAAATCTTTACACATCTGTATAATCTTGAAGAGATTTTTAACAGATAATTCAATAGAGCTTGGGGGGGGTTTTTTTGTTTGTTTGTTTGGGGGTTTTGTAAACTGTTTCCCTGGGTGAAACTCATATGAAGTAAATTTCAAGTGGGCAATAATAATAAAACATAGGGAAATCTTTCTAATGCTATTATAGCTTTTTTCTTCTTTTTATTTCCTTTGATTTTGTCAAGTATAATTTGGAAGTACTCCTGGTTTTTCATGCTTAATATCTTGTCCATTTTACTTGCCCTTTCCAGGAAAACTTCCCTGTCTTTACTGCAATATGCATGGTACATATGCACAAACAACATTCAAAAGAACAATCATTAACTGCAATGCAGTTTCTCCACAATAAAACGATTTAAGAATAAGTACACTAAAAATCTTCCAAAAAATATACATAGCTAAAAATATATTTCTTGGGTTCAAGCCACTGCACACACTCCCTGATTTAGTAAAGTAACTACACTCAGTGTTAATTTTCTGTCTTCTGAGAGTAAGCTAAGAAAAAAGAAGAGGTTAATACAGTTTGAAGCTTATGCACTAAGGTAGGAATGTCATAAGGAACAGTCTTAATATATGTTTTTTTAAATATTATTTAATATTTGTCCAAGAATACTTTAAGAGCTACCATGTAAGGAGAAAATAACTGAAGAGCTTTGTGGATTTCAGATGACAGAAATATCTGAGTGCATGTCATCACATTGCATGTTAGTCTGGAAGGTTAGGAAAATATTTACACAAAGTCTCCAAAATCAAAATAAAGCACTCTTGACTGTATGCGAAGTATAATTTAGCTAAACTTGGATGATCCAGAAACCATATAGTCAGAACTGGGTAATTGCTCATTTTCTTTTATATGATAGAAAAATTTTCTTAAAACAATAAGAGGAAAAACAAAATGTTGGGATGCATATATATTTTAGCAAAAAATTATGTTGAAAAACTGGACCAATTTTCATAAGTAGTAGAAAAAAAATGAACTCTATATTAAATAACATGAAACCAAAATCTCATTGGCATAGACTGTTTCTAAATAGAATTTTGCAAATGACCATTTCAAATCTATATTTGAAAATAGTTTTTCATGCATTGTAAAGTTTGGGGTTTTGGGTTTTTTGGGGTTTTTTTGTCTAGCTCATTTATCTATAATTTAATTGGTTTTCAGGAAAATAAATTAAGTCCCTAATTCTTCATATGTTTATACATTTTATCAACCTGAAGATCATGAGTAGATCAACTGGATTAGTATCATGCTTTAAGTTAAACAAAAGACAATGTTTTTGCAAGGTCAGAGATACTGGAATGTACAAAAGTTAGAAATCTAGAATAATGAGTAGATAGAATATGTAAAAAGGAGTTTATTAATTTTGTTTCAATCTAAATGAAATGGTGTAGTGTACAACATTACTGGCCACTGTTCATATCATTTTTATAGTCAGATTCAAGCTGAACTATGTACAGAAAACCTTTAAATAAGACCCTCAAAAAATTAAAGCAGTTATTTTTTATTCTATGCTTAATTACTGTTTGGGATAATCTTAGTCCTTCCTGTCTTTATCTTTCACACTTTCCTATCCACCTGCTGGGAGCTAGTAAAGAGCAAGAAGACAACTTATGTGGACTGACCCTGCCAATGCAGACTGCAAAATGAAATATGAAGGACAAAATGATAAAGAGGCAAGGAGAATATGTTGAAATTTGGGATGCTAATAATAGGTCGCCAGGTTATCCAGACAAACTAGTTTCAAGTGGGAAATCAAAGGATTATCTCTTTATTTTATGCTTCAACACTTTCGTTCTAATGCCAAGCAAAATATTTGTTATTCATTATTTCTGGAAATCTGAGAGGAATTTGGATCCATTCATCATTTCAACAATGTGAGAACTAGATCATCCTTGCTCATATCACAAGAAGGTAAAGGAAAAGGAGAGTGAGCAGACACTGTGCTCATGAGCACTTTAGAAATGCATGTGATGATAAAAGTGATAAAGTAGGAGGTGGAGTGTAGTTATCAACAGCAGATAACACAGTTTTACTAAACAAACTGCTGTCCTTGGAGTAAGTAGTTCAAAATTGTTCTACCTACGTACAGGTACATAGTTCAGCAAAGGTTCATCTCATTCAAGCTCAGATGCATTTTAAAAAGTGGTTACATAATGAAGAGAAATGTCAGTGCTTAGTGCATGTCTCTCTAGGTCTGTACGCTTACAGAAAGGCTGGAGAGAAATGCTCCTTAGTTATAATTTTCCAACTGGAATGTTACATACTCAACTATACAAAAGATACAGAAATTGCAGACTGACCTGTTAGTTGCCCTTTCCTATCTTCTAAATTCCGTATTGTAACAAATGCTGTTTTCCCAATGTGAAAATAAGAGTATGATTATATTCAAACCCTACTGTGTGAGGGACAAGTACTTCCATCTTTACTCTTTTATTGCTCAGCAAAACTTGCACTCACTCTTCACTCAACCCCCTTTTACCAGCTGCCTACTACAATAGTCACAAGCTATCTTTTAATGAACATCATATGGCAAAAAATAAACACACCTTTTGAGAGTTCATTTGCATATTTAGTTATAGGAAAGGATAAGAACACGGTAACCAAAATGCATCCACTGTTCTTTCATCCAGAGACAAACTCTACTGAGTGTCAGCAGGTAGTGTAAAAGTCAGTGTCCTCAGCCAGGATATTCTAAATATCCTTTAAATAAGGATATCAGTCTACACACAGAAAGGTATCCAATGCCTGTAGCACACCATTGTAGGCTTAAATTGTGCAAGCTTTTCAAGAGACCATACCTTCATTTTGCCTTTTGGTAGCTTATAGTTCAAGTCTGCCTTGTCCTCAGCTAAAGTAAGGGAGTAAGTTCTAGAGTAATAAACCTAGTAAGTTATAATCCCTCTTATTTTTATGACCTAGGATCTGGAAATCGGCACAGGGCAGAAACTGGGCAAAACCCACTTTATATAGGGATGCAATGTGTTGTAAAGATCATTAGGTATATGCCAGGGAAGGGAGTCACAGCATATGATTATCACTTGGTTTTGTGAAGGGATGAGATAAAGGACTTGTTATTTGGAAACCCCTTTTTTAAGGAAAGTCCTAAGGGCCAACTGCCTCGCTAGATTTATGATTCTAAGAAGCAGGGAGAGGGAAAGCAATGGTGACCACCAGAGCCAATGAAGAGAGAAGGGTATACCTTTTCCCTGGTATGTGAGAGACCAAGTAAGTCTAGAAAATTCAACTTTCTATTTATTTAATTATGAATAAGACTCTGTCCTCCCAGGTAGATGAAAAGCAGGGAATCTTCCCAAAGCAAACACTGAAGGGGAATTTTTTGAACCCTGTGAAGGCCTCCATGATTTGATAAAATTAGCAAATGACCTGTAAGTATATATTTTGAATTGGACAGCTTTTTATACATCAAAAATAAGAAGGGACATTGGTCCCTTAAATTGTCACCATATAATTGTATAAATAATGGAGGACTTCAAATATTTGCTATAAATAACTGAAAACCTGCTATTTCAGAATTCTCTTTATTAGCCCATTACATAGAAAGAAAAATTCAGTGACACTTTATCACTCTGTCTGTGAGCATTAGAAAGAGGTAACTGTTTCTTAATGTTTTAGATACCTTCAGAACCTCTGTATTTAGTGGATTTAAATTAGATTGACTAACATCACAGAACCTCTAATTCACTAAATCGCTGCTTCCAGAATAGCATTTGTGTTATCTGCAGATGAAAAAGATGTATAAGAGAAAAACTGAGAATGGGGATATATTTTGTTTGATATTTTTATACCAGCAACTACAAACCTAACTTCTGAAGCTCAGCCATCTCTACTTTAAGGATGGATGATTATTGCTCTTTAACCTGCTTCATTTTTTCTCAGAAAAATGTATTGTGTATTCTTGCCTCAGATATGGAGAACAATAGAGGGAATATTTGCACAGTCCACAGGGCTAAAGTAGAGACCACAGGTTCCTAGGTAAGCAATTATTTTAATGAAATATTAGAATATTTCTATGAGTAATTATGAAGATTGTCATTTAATGTGAAACATGTTAGGACTCGTGTTTTAGTGGGTTTCCAGTTTTTAAAGGATTTTTTTTTTTCCTAGCAAGTCCCAGAACTCCCATTCACTTCAATGGTAGCTGCAGGTGCTGAAAATCCATTTGAATGGTCCATACTGATTTGAAATTTTGCAGTGGTCTTTCTCTCACACACATGCTCACACATGTTCCTCTTTACCCTTCTTTCGTTTTTCCTCCATCTGCCCAAGATTAAGACCAATTTCACCAGACATGGATACTCATATAGGGGAGGTATGAATGTTACAAAGAAGCAGTTAAATGAACTGGGGGTGAAAAGAAAGAAAAAAAAGGTGAAGTTCTCATGCCTTTTTTCCCCCCTCCCAGAACTTTTTAAAATGAAATGCAATCTTATAGCGAGGAGGTAGGTTTCCTAGAAAATTAATTGAGACTCAGGGTACATGCAGATGAGTGAATTCTTTTAAAAGCACCTCTAATGCATTTTTACAAGGGTCATTGTGTTTTACAACGTGAGAAAAAAAAAGAAAAAAAAAAGAAACAATCACATTTTTACTAGACTTGAAATAAAAATAGGCAATTGGAAATGCATTGTAAACAGGATTATTCAAACTCAGCTTGCCTTAAGATAGAAGCAGCTTTTAAGCAGGCTGTTACATAAAGGTCCGGTATTTCTGAGATTTTATGAGAGTAATCTAATGCATTGGTCAGGCAAGGTTAAGAATAATGCCCTTGCAGTCTCCCTAGATGCAATGATAGTGTTTGATGTGAATAAAAAGGCTACACTTTCTGGGTGTTGGTGAAACTGAACTGCACAGACATGTATTTGGGGATTTGAGTATGAACTTCAATATTCCTCAGGAAAAAAAAAAAAGTAATAATAAAATATCGACAACCTTTTTGAATCTTTTTTCCTGAGTTTTGTGCTTATGCTTCGTTGTCCATCTTTTCCTCCTTTCTCCACATTAGCTTTCAAAACACTTCCTGAGGCTTTTAGAAATGTCGTAAACTTACTGTATCATTACTGATGCATACAAGCAGGAACATAAATGAATACTGTATGTGGATGATATTCTTTTTATAACCTATCCTGATATTTCAATCCTAGCTATTACACTGTTCATAAATCAGTTTGGGATCCTCTCTGGCTTTAAAAGTAATTATAATAAATCCAAAGATATGTTTATGTATAGGAGGCCAATTGAACCCTTTGCTTTTCAGTTTCCATTTAAATTGGTCTCCAGAGGTCTTACCCCAGGTTATTTATTCCTTTTTCTTTAGATCTGCTGTACAGACTTAATCTTGCTTCTCTGCTTTGTAAAATTCAATAGACGCTGTACAGGTGGTTTCCGTTCTTTCCTTTTTTTATTAGGGGAAAGAGCTGTCATTAATTAAAAACAAAATGCATTTTGTATTTTTTCTCTGATAATAAATACACTTACTAAGAAATTGTGAAGACTGGCTTAAGAAATGTTTCTAGGTGCCTTGAAAGCAATTGCTCAACTCATTTACTTATTTAAAACAGCACAAAAAATGTGTTAGTCTGCTCTGCAATTTTTCCATTTGTCTGACTGTTAAGTATAATTCAGCTTCTAAGTCCTTTCTTTCTGCATCTTTCTGACTGATTAAATTCTCATACAGAAGTCATACCAAGGTAAGTTTGCATGTCAGTAGGTGTGGATCAGAGCAACAGAACTGCATGGCTGGAAAGCTTTGTCTGATCACACAGACTTCTGATTTCACAAAGCTATTCTTCCAGAAATGCAGCAAATGCCAGAGTATCTTGAAAGAGGTCAGCTGAGAGAGAAGATGCAAATCTTAGCAACGACCTGCTAAGAGCAATGTAAGAAATAAGGGAATTTGTTACATGAAACATATACCTAAGGAACACCCTTCCACAGCATTTTATTTCACCTTCATTTTATTGCCATTTATTCTCTAAATAAAAAAATGTGAGCCACATATACAATTCAAGTCTGTGAGTAAAAATGTCCCTTTTCAAGTATAATAATTCATCAAATAAATATCAAATATTTCAAATCCTTTACATTGTCTTTACAGGTGAAACATATGACTCCTCCTTTATAATAGAGATAAAATATGGTGCTTCATATGAATCACAGCATCATAGAATCATTGAGGTTGGAAAAGACCTCCAAGATCATCGAGTCCAACCATCGACCCAACACCACCACCCACTAAACCATGTCCCTAAGTGCCTCATCTAGATATGCTTTAATTCTGAAATAATTTCTACTGTGAGAGACCCTACTTCAACGGTTTGATGAAGCATATGAGGAGGGATATTTATGAGGAACAGTACTGTGCTGAGCTTAGTATGCATCGAGACTGTTTATGTCCAGGAGCTGCCAGAATTTGCAATTCAGAAGGGAGAGGAGAGGAGAGGAGAGGAGAGGAGAGGAGAGGAGAGGAGAGGAGAGGAAGAAAGAGCAGTTTTGTAAAAGAGGCTTTTTCTTTTTTTTTTAAGAAAGTTGACATGTGTAATTAATCACAGGAGTCCAGAGGCTGTGGCTTTAAGAACACTGCAAGTTATCAAAAGAAGGAGAAAGAAATTTTCAAATGGTGGTCTGGAACGTGGGAGCCTTTCTAGAGATTGAGACTGTAGAATTAAGAAATGCTGGGCACTAATTAAAGATGAACCAAAAAAACAGACTAGAAAAAAGGTCCCAACCTACAAGGACAAGATAAGCAAGTTAGCATAAGAACTTTTATTTAATCACTCACCAAAAAGATTCAAGTTTTCTCTCTTTAAAGTACAGAGAAAGTTTGTTCTGATTTTTTGCTTTTTTATTTATTTTCTGTTTTTAATAGCACAGCCCTAGTTTAGAAATCCTCTGGAACATTCATTTGTAAGAAGGTAGAACACTTCAACTTCAGGGCTCTGATTAGCTCACTGTCGCATCATGATGTGCCTTACCATTTTTAAATTACCTCACATATTGTTTGGAGGATTGATATCTATTTGCTACTAAAGGATATTAAACAAACTGGCCCAAATTCTTTTTTGCTAATTCAGGTGAATAGTCCCAAATGAACCTGGCTTGTTTACAGGACAGTCTTTCCTGACAAGGTATTGCACAAACACATCATAAATATTAATCCCAACTATATAATAATGAAACTCTTCAAAATTAAAGTAATCTCAGTGTTCTAGATGCTTTCAAATTTCTTTGTTTTTCTCATTTTTTTTCTAGATTTGAGATATTAGTTATATTTCTGTTTAATTCTGAACAACTATGTTTTGGAATGCCAGTTTAATATATGGATTTATTAGCTCATCCCATATTCAAAAATTGCCATAGTCTTATCCTGACCTACTTGTGAAAAATACAGATTGAGGAAATGATCACTGTGTTTGGATATGCACTAAGATCAATGCCTTCTGAACCAAGTTAAAGTCCATCTTCAGTCTAGCCCAAGCCTTTACTTGGAGTTGCATCTGTCTTCATAAAATCAGACTGGTCTTGGTGGTATGTGTTTTGTTTTGTTGGGTATTTTTAACAAAGAAAAAGTAATTTCTTATCCATTCATTTCCAACTGACTGACATCCTCCTCTGTATCCCCTCCAATAGAATGAGCTCCTCACAATCTTGAAATTGAATCGAGACCTTGAAACGTATTTTAGTAATGTTTCTTTCTTTAGAAACACACTTTTACACAAATGAAGCTATTGACATTTTGCTGGGAATAAACATCATGTCTGTAGACACAGCCTGTAGGATCCGGAGCCTATTAGGTTCTGAGATGCCATTTGGTTTTCAAGTGAATACTTAGTGCTGATTTTGACCTTAGGACTATTTATGAGGTGTACACTCCTGTCTGCCATGGAGACATAGATCTTGGAGACATTCAGTGTGCTACCTGTAAGGTTTTAAAAAAAAGAAGGCTAGTACTCAGGGTTCTCCTTCTAAGTCTGTCTGTCTTCCCATTTTTCTTCTGAGGATCCCTGGATATGCAAATCATGAGGCTATGCTGGAAGGCTTATCTGTTTTGCAAACCTTTCGTGGGCAGGAAGGACATGAGGGTGGCAGTAAGCATTTTTCTACTGGATATATAAGTAGAGGTTCAAAAATTTCATTGAACTATCTATATTATTGCACAACAGTTTGGATGGCAAACAGGATTTACTGTGGATAATATTCACCTTTGGATGTAATTTGAAAGCTCTCTGCGTGTCTGAACATATAGGGTTTAGAAATATTAACAGGCGCTTCTCAATGTCCTTGGTTCTCTTTCAAATAGTTTTTACATAATACCTGTGTGTGTGCCTACATATATACAAATATTTATGTTTGGGTTTTGGGCTTTTTTTACCATGATTGTGGTACTCAGTAAAAGGAAATAATTTGATCCAAGCCATACTAGGATCAGTGAGAATCTTATCATTGATTTTTCTGTGTAAATATATTCAGTTCTCAAGTATCCAACTCTGGTCTCAGTTCCAGACACAGTGTTGTGATTGCTGAGTGCTGCCTATCTCTAATTCTTGTGTAATTGTATTATACCTGGTCTTACATAAATCCAGAGAATAGTCTTTTTGAATAATCGTGTTTTAATATGAATAATGGAGATAGTATGCCAATAGAGAGTGACAAATTTGTGAGATATTCAGGGTAACACTCATCAACCTCATTTTCATTATTTTCGTGCTTATCCTTGGAACTTTTCTTGGTATGCATCTTTCTGTTTATTACACTATTGGCAACTGCAAAAGACATTCAGGTCAAGTAGACTCAAAAACATTCTGACAAATAAAGCTACATCATGTAGCTATATGATAGCAGTTATGTACATGAATTCTATGAAAATGAGAATTGCTTTTTTAAGATATTTTTTATTTTCTTAGACTTTTTTAAAGTACATTTCAGAACTCTGTATTGAAGAGGTTAATTAGATGCTATAATCTCATATTCAGTGAGGGTTATATCACATTATTAAACTGGCCTAAAAGATGGGGTAGCATTTTAAATGTACCGACTTATGCCCGTACTGTGTTTTGAGCTATAAGGTCTACAAAACTGAAGGAGTGTTTTGCATGTCTTTGTGTGTAGTTCCATTCTTTATTTGATAGTTTGTAGGCCATTATGTAAGACAAAGGGATGACCTGACTGAGACATACACATAATGAATGATAATGAACGAAGTTGGATAATGCTATTTAAATGCTATTTATCTTCTTTTAGAACTTAAGAGCAGGGAAGAAGCAACTAATATAAAGAGTACAATTAAAAACCGAGGAAATAATCTTTTTATATAATTCTTAACTTTGGAACTCAGTCCCAAAGATATCTGACTCCTGATTTCAACAGGATTCAGAGCAGGGATAAGTCTCTATGACATATTTTTATTAATTAAAAATATTAAGAGTGAGTAAACAAATGAGAAATTATTGTGAAAATCAATAAAGAAAAGAATGGTGAAAATAAGGCAGAAATTCAAGAGTAAATGTGGACTTAGTGGTATATTACCTATTTCTTTTGCAAAGCTGTAAAGATATACTTACAAACTAGATAATAATTTAAATGGGGAAAATTAGGAAACAAATTTATTAAGAGGCATGATTTACCTTAAAATTATTGCCTCAGAAATACTCATTGCTGAAAATAAACCTGAGGGAATGCTTTTCCACTTATTATAAGTCTGAACCTTGATCTTGCAGTATGCTGAGGTTTGCTTTTTGGGCTGTGTGCTTTAATTGTTTTTGGCTCAGCACCATGCTGAATTGCAACCCTGGCCTTTAACTGCTAAGAAGATATAACTCTAGTAAACAGAACAACATATCCATAGCAACCTACAGTTTTAGTTCTAACTTTTCAAAACACAAAATGGTAATTATTTTTTTTCTTTATATTTTTATATTCCTATGGCTCATAATAGCAATGATGACCTCCTGGCTGGGCATTTCCAAGCTATTAATGACAGGCTGAGTTATGCGACCTTGACTTCACCTGCAGCCATTAACTTTTCTATCTAGTCATTAACTGCTGAGAAATGCCCTCCCTTTTGGTCATTATTTCTCTTATATGCATTTCTTAAATAGGCATTTTCTGTAACAATTACATGTCAGAGTAATTTCATATTTTTTTATTAATAAGTACTATCTTATCTTTGTGTTCAAGCCACAGAGATCCTTTGACATCTAGCAGCTTGCACATCATTTAAGTTTGTAAGGAAGAGGTCATCATTTATGCACAGGCAAATGGGAGACAGAGGGCTTAAAACATCACATTTTACATGGGAGGAAAAAGCCTTGCATCGTTTGAGTTAAATCTATGGCGCATATTCAGAAATGCTGAGGAATTCATTTTTAGATCGGGCATTTAGATGTACAATGTATGCCACAATACCAGCTAGAAAACCCTTAGCATTAATAGTAAAGGTGACCTCTAAGTTATCCCTTCTGACTACTGGATCTTTAGACAAAATGGTTAGTAATTTCACTGGGATTAATTTGCCAGCATTTTGCAGACCCTTATCTTATTTTCTGGAACTCATAGAGGGATCAGAATCCACATGATATATTTCTCTTATCTGTCAGTGCAGCAGCATAAGATAAAAGAAGATTCTTATTGAATGGATATATTTTTCATTGTCTTTCATACCATAGATTAAATGGGACTTGTATGATTTTTCTTCTCCTGATAGAGCAAGCCATACTTTTGCATAAATAACTTCTCTGTAATTTAGGAACTCTTATGAAGAGCTCAGTAATCAATTTTTTTAGATGCTGTAATTAGAGACCTTACCTGGATCAAAAAACAAATGCTGCTGGAGGGGAGAAAGGTTGTAGAGTTATTTTCAAGGGTGGGACTTAGTTGTCCGAACGAATGACAAAGAATATTATCATATATGCCTGGAAATGTCAGCAACAGAGGATTTGTTTAATTTGTTTGTTCCTGTAGCTCAGACATACAGTTATACTTCTGTAAACAATGTTTGTTCAATGAAGTGCTTAGTCCTTCGCATAGGAAATTTCTCTGACAATATCCTTGACTAACAGGAAATATCTGCCCTATGAAAAGAAAAAATGTTTCCAGGAGATAAAATTTGTTGTTCTTTTCACTGTTATTTTATTTAGGTGTCTGGTTTATTAGAACATATCATCCTAATTTTGTACAATAGAGGGAAAAAAAGCAGAGAGAGGTGAACGAGGCCAAAAGAACGTAAACTAAAGAAGTAAACTCTGCAAATCTTGACAAATGCAACTCCACCAGTAAGTGACAATATAGGTGAAACATTTCTCTTTTAAACTTTTTTCCATTAGTTTTTTGACAGGAGTACACTAGTTCAGCTTTAATGAGATTCTAGTGTAAAAACTTCAGGGCTAAATAAAAGAAACAAATCAAAAGGACCGGATGATTGCCATTTAATGTGAAAGAATGAAAGTGCAAACAATCATTGTATGACATCTAGCTGTGCTAGTCACTGCAGAATGACAGGTAGAACAATTCAAAGTTACTGATCTAAAGATGGAATAACAGCTCATATGTTTGAAGTGCTCAGAAGATGAAGAAATAAAACAGACTCTAAGATAAGACATGGTTAAGCCTTTTAAATTCCATGCCTTATTGTCAGTATCATTTGAACGTTTTTGTACACTTTTTTTTTTTCCCCCTCAGAAACTATTTTATCGAAGGAATTACTTTTAAGAGCTGATTTTTATTATTATCCTTCAGGCTGAATGGTATGCTTTGTTTTTCAACAAGATGAGAAAAAATGTATGCAATGAAAAGTATATTACTAGTTTCCTAAGCACCCATATTGCATATATTCAGAAGTATGTATTCTGAGGGTATATTGTTAAGCTGTGCATTTTAAGCAAGTTCAATAATTCACATGCTAATTTACTCTACAGGTAGCCTGACTTTTTTAACATGCAACATAACAAATTTGTTATGAATTTCTGTTTATGCGGTCCTTGTCTATTCTTTTCTTGATATTATTTTACGTCTCTAAGGAAAATCACCTATTCTTTCTTTCAGCAAGCCTTTTTATCAGTGAAATAACCTATTCTAGTTACTGCTGGAAACAATAATCTGTAATTGCTGCTTTCAGTCCTAATTTGGCCTGTCCCTAGTTTTTCATCTCAATCTAATCTAAACCTATTTGAGCAAATAAAATGATATTTACCTCATCCTCTGTTACAAGCTTTCAAGATTACAGGCTTCAGGAAAAATCAATACAAAATACCAGCTTAGCAGCAGGTTTGTGCTCAGAAAGAATGCTAACTTTTCTTTCCTGCATTTTCTGACTCTCTACTCCCCTGGAGTGAAAGCAAACCTTAGACTATAAGGAATGAAGGGGAAAAAAAGAAACACAAAAACCCCAGCCTTCAATGATGTGTTTGGTTCATGGTTAGTAGCCACTTTTGAGCTTACAAGCCGAAGTGCAGTGCATGGTCAAGCTCCTAACCTTTAGCTTCTGCTTCCACACCACACATCTTACAGAGTTCACCAAAAGGAAGGATCTCGACCTCTCGGATGATTTTTCAGACTCAAATACCATCTTCATTTATTATTTATTTGCTTCAAGCAGTTGGGATTTGAGGTATCATCATACCTGACTGACTGATTTAAGGAAGTGGCCACCTCTCTGTGGGGGAATCTCATGGGAATAAAATCCTATTACTTTCCAAAAACATTACTTCATTTGCTGCCTGAAATAAGCTTTTGATGAAAACATTTGAATGTTGAGTTTGTAAACAACCAAGAATTCTCAGCAGTGCTACCTTTTTTTTCTTTTTTTTTTTTTAATGCTGAAAAGGATGTCTAATTGTTTTTATTTTGATTTTGTTTTGTTCTGTTGTTGTTAGGCTTTTTGAACAAGAAACCGATGGGTCTTTATAATAATTAAACTACCTATCAAGCTTTTCAAATTATTTGTCCTCTCTCTTTTGTAACAAAACAGGAAAGTTCTTCCTTTTAAAACTTGTGTTGGATTTCTCTTTCATAGCTCTCTCCACAGGCTTCCTCTTCCCACCCCCACCTTGTGAATAGTCTCTGATTTGAAAAATTATGAGGAGTTATTTGGTCTCTCTTCAGGCCCTGTGGGATCATAATCATGTAATAGTTATGTAGTGTTTGAAAGAAGCTCTAATCCAAGTCAAATATTTAACTTAATCACCCCTTTTTGAAGTATTTAATTCAGGACTCAAGTTTTCTCAGGTAATTAACAAAATAGGTATGTCCTTTTCTTTGGATGCCTATATGAGTAACACAGACACACCCAAAAAAGTAGATCACCTAAGTTTTTATTTCCCCAAGAATAGTAACAGTCATATCAATGCATTTAGGGGGAAAAAAAATCTTTTAAATAGGAGATTAAGACCTAATTGTAGTCACCTAACTGTGGTTACTAAATTAGTACCCTAGTCACTCTAGACACAGAAGTAATCAATGGAGGGAGATAAGCACCTTCAGAGTGCTTGAGTCTTAGGTGAACTGAACTGCCCTTTGGAGGTGCTTATTTCTTTTCATTGAATATAGAGGGTGACTGAGATAACTTCAGGTGATTAATCCTAAACTTATTTAGGATAAATCCTAAATGATAATTTTACTGCCAGCATCTTCTAAGCCATAAGACCCTTATTCTGCAGATCTTCTGTCACCCATATAGGTATTCTCCAGAAACCCAGAGCGGCTGAAGTGTCTATTAGCTTCTAGTTCAACCCCAACAGAAACAACAAAAGCTTAGGAAAAGCAGTTCCTCCACATAATTACTTTTTTCTTCTTTAGAGTGATTTGTTAGATGCAAGTCTTTGAAATATGATAGAACATTATTGCACTCCTCTTGTGTGTCCAAGATTTGCCAGTGTTTAGATGAAGTCTCTCCTGCATCTTTCTTTTTCTCTCTAGTCCTCCTTACCTGTGGTAATGATTTATCCTGTAGTCTCAGATGATTATGTGTCTCCTTTCCAAAGAGAAAAATGGGACAGCTTACACCGCCCAGAGCTGTTGTTCCAAGATCTCCCCAGATTCTTTTATCACTTACATTCAGCTCATGTTTTGAGGCTATATTTTCTTAATGAAAACCAAAATCTGAGAAATAGGATTTTGAAAAAAATCACTAGTATTTTATACCACTGGGTATTGGTCCCATTAAGCTTTGTGAAGCTTGATCCCCATTTTTTAATCTGACATGAATTATTGTGATCAAATTGCCTGTGTATCTGTCAATCATGCCGATAACTTTTGAAGTCTTTGACCAATTTCAAGCAAATTTGACATACAGGTAAAAGTCTTAAGAATTCTAAATTTCTTCAATAGTCTGATACTGCCTATCCCATCCATACACACAATTATTCTGCCAGCAATGAGGTGTTGTGTCCTGTTTAGCTCAGGACCACAACTGGACCTTTAGCTTCAGTTTACCCCTGTGTAATTTATGGACTCCATTAGTTGTTTTGAAGAATCTCTCAGCATTTTAGGCTAGATTTACAAATTTAAACTCACCGCATCTATATATAATTTTGACCAAAACCTTGACCAAGGAATTCTGTTCTATTCCAAGAGCTCTTTTACATTTAGTTTTCACCACTCCCTCTGTAGCTATTTACAGAGAAAACTGGCTGACATAATACAATCGTATAGCATAGACAGTTATATCAGTTAAAGGTGTTCATACACTGGTGTAATCTCTTTCTAAAAATTTACAAGAGTTTTCACTGACTGCTACAGAAAGTATTTCACCATGACAAAATAAACACCTTTAACTGACTCATTAGACAAGTGCAGAGGGCAGTGTGCACTCAGTGCAAACGACAATTTCTTTTTTTTTTTTTTAAACTCTATGACGTCTTATAGCAGAATGTTTTTCTATGTCTATGATTTTTAGGAAAAATCAAGTGGAAGTAACTGAAAATCAGCAGAGTTTGGGGTTCATCCTGATTAGCTGCCTGGACAGACTTTCTGTGTCAAGGGACAAGGGATAGTTTCTTTAAGGAACTACTGCTAGATCATTTAAAGTAATTAAGCAGCTGAAAATGTAGACAAAGTGACCCCTTAAGTTTATCTTCCAAAAATGTGGTGCCTGAGGATTTTGGAAGATTCCAGGAGATGCCATTTGAATATTTAATAACTATATAACTTTAAAAAACTGGTAAAAGATCAGTATCTTTCTCTAAGTGTCACACTGAGCCAATGATGCAGTGTGGACCCATCTTCAGCCCAATCCAGTTTTGGTTATTTTTGAAGAAAAAATTATGGGATTTTTTTTTTTTTTTGGTGAACAGAAACAATAGTCATTCTCATCTACCAAACTTAAAAATATTTGAAGGAGGGAAGAGATGCTTCAGCACAGTTTCAGCTGAGAGAAGCTGGAGAACACAGAATGCCTAACTGTGGCTATTCAATCATCGTTGATCATGGACTGTAGTAAACTCCAGTGGAAGGTTAATGGGTGGTTGCTAGACCAAACTCTCCACAGTGCCCAACCCCGGCTTGTGCACAGCAGTAGGAGATGGACATCACAGTTGGGAACTGCAGTGAGTTTGCACAGGAGCTGGTTATAGCCGCTAAGTATCCCAAGAAGTACCTAGCAGTTTTTCCCTAGCAGAGCAAAAAGAACAGTAGAGCAAGGACAGGGCCAGTTTCATCCAGTAAAAGCCAAAAGAAATGTCTTTATTTTTCAGAAACATCTTGGGCCATGGAATCCATATTAGCAGACACAGGAACACAGGAGATGGTGATACTGTTACAAGTATTGAATATATTCAGAGAATATATTCAAGCAGTAAAGTGCCATGTTAATAGAAACATTACATCCTTACATAACTGTCCGTAAGATTTTATTCTACTATGATGCCAGTGGTTAGGAGTGACACAGTGTAAGCTTCTGTGACGTAATGTAACCAATGAAGAGAAATAGTTGCCTCCGGAGGACAGTTCAGGAACTATATATTGGGAGAGACATTTAAATGATGTCTATTTACTCCCCAGTGCTCCTCCAGTCCATTTATTTTAGCCACTTGTTGTTAGCAGTCTTGTATTTCACTGATAAGCTCTTCAGAATACTGGTGTATTTATACAGTTTCTAATACAATGGAGTATTATCTTGTAAACCCTAGGTACCACCAATATAGGAATCAACACAACTACCACTATAAATGGTAACAATAGCACTAATAGTAGTATTCATTAACAATGATAAGAGTAACAAATTCTCTCAATTCCTAATCATGCATTTAGAAGATAAGCTTTTAACAACCTGTCAGTGTTTTTGAAGAAATAATACTTTCTGAATGGTTAAAGGTTGCATAATCTTAATGATATGACTTCCTCTGAAAAGTCTAAATTGATATAAAACGCTGAGAACACAGAGACAAAGGAGGCAGGCTGATTCTTAAGGGCAGCTGCTCTTTCCTCTTCTGAGCAGAGTGACAAGAAAAGGAAAACAAGATAATGGTAGAAGTCACACCTCCACAGCTGCCAAGAAACCTTTGTCTTCCAGAAGGTGGTCAAAACCTAAAATTCTCCCGTAGATGCTGAGAATCAAAACATGGCACCTTCAGACTTAAAAGAGCAAGTCTCAGCCACCTGTGCCACTGAATTGATATTTAAGTACCTTTTGTTATCTCAGGGTGCAGAGACTTCTCTTAACTTTCTAATACTGTCAGGCTCTATATTTATTGTCATCAAAGAGCATGGATATCTCCATGTGTTGTTTTTTCTCCCTGAAAGACTGTTAGGCTCCTCATTTTTTGGTTTTACATGCCTAAAATATCCATTCTAAAACCAATCAAAAAATAGTTCTTTGTTTCTGACCCCACTTCTAGTAATCTAAATGCAGAATTTCCGAGATAAGAATTTGGATCTAAGTCTCACTGCTTTAAGGTGTTGAACCTAACTAATTGTTTCACCTCTCTGAACCTTAAAACCCACAGAATGCCACCACAGGCCCTATTTTTAAACCTCAGTTTTGCAGCATTCCCTCCATTCTTCACTAGCAAATATTCTTTCTTGGTGGTTTAGACCAAGGATCTAAGCTGCACTTTATTGTTCATCCTGCACATCCAATTGTGCAATTGTACCCAGCCAAGCACAGTGTGGGTTTCTGCTTAACATTAATTAAGTAGAACAGATAACTTCTAATACATGGCCTCTGAGTTCTAAAAGTCTAAATTACATCAAAGGAAAAAAGTATAAAAGCTAATGTCTTAAAACTAAACACTACTCATTGATAGAGCCAGGAAATACTGGAGAAGTAAAGGAGCTTTTGGATGCTACACAATGCAGGACTGTTTTGCCCACATGTGCAAGTAATGATAGTCTAGAGGGGAACATATAAAGTCTTTCCAAGAAAAAAAAAACCAAACAAACCATGATAAAGGCTTCTACTTCGCTTTCGTCACATCTAAAAAAAATATTTTATTTGAACCAACACATTTTCTTCTGAATTTGCCAGGAAAGGCAGCAGGATGCTTAATTTGTTTGGGTTATTAAATATAATTTTTGTGCCTTTCCATGTTTTTAAAAAATAAACTTCCTAAAACACCCCAAAAACAAAAAAAAAAAAAAAAAAAGGAAA